>NC_140608.1:32413056-32493056 GCF_057381915.1 Diplotaxodon limnothrissa | reverse complement strand
GGCTTATTAGTTGTTATTATAGATGTGCTCTATATCTCAGTAATATTTTATCTAGGTTAAATGACAGGTTTTCAAGCAGGTCAAGTGCCTCTATGCACCTAATTGGTTTAGATATTTCCTTTATTTTCTTCATCTCATATGTCATTATACTGACTTTGAGCAAACCTTAAGCTTGATGCAGACTACTTCATATCAATCGTCCATCTCACATCATAACTGACTAGGATACTTCTTATTATTATCATCTTTTTCTTTCTATATAATAACAATAGTATATTACAATATTTTATTAGTGCATATCACTATACTACTACTGAGCCAATTTAATAGTTAGGATCATCTTACTCAGCAAACAGATAATTTAGAATTCATCCAATCTGTACAAATTTGCTTTTTCTCTGAACAGGTTTGTGCCTACTTTTAGACTGGTCTTCTGTTTGTCTCATCTCAGATCCAACCTTCAGTCACATTCATTCTCTCTGTTGCATGGCGAACCAAGTAGTTTATTATTATATATTTTATATTTTATTTTGTATCCATCAAGGGCTTCGGGTGATCTGCAGTTTCACCCTTTCCCAAGCTGGAGACATTTACCTTTTCACACACTTTCCTTGGCTGAACAATGACACAGCCTTAATGTACCTTATGCATCTCTCTATTTTATTTAAAAGATTTTCGTGTGAATTATTTCCTTTTATTTATTATATACATTCTGGGCATGAACGTCATGCCAGCTATGTTTCATTGTTAATATCAGTTTACAGGTTGTTATCCTTCCTATTATTAGTTTCAATACGTTAAAAATAAGTTCTAATGTAATTTTGTCTTTGTTTATTTTATTTTTGTACTTCTTATATTTATATCTATTTGTTGGGGTCTGTTTCCAACCTTTTTAAACTACTTTAAACTACTTTGATCTCTAGTTTTCACTTAATAAGGGTTTTGTCAGTCACTGCACTGTAGTGTGACCTGATGCTGATTTTACTATTAATATATCTTCTGAGAATTGTACTTCCTGTGGTTTTTTTGTTCAAAACGGTTTTACATACCCCTGTATCACGTAACATCTGCACTGGTTTGCCATTGACATATACTGTCAGCGTAGGTTTGCCTTTTACTTCAGACACTAATTGATAGACATTAAATACTTCTGCGTCACTTTTGTCATTTTCATTTGGCTTTTTCTCATTTAGTCATTCTTTTGAATATTGCCGTTTGTCCGTTTTATGTCTGCAATCTCTGGCGAAATGCCCTTCCTTGCCACAATTCCAGCACGTATTATCTCTTTCTTCACTTCTTTCGCGTAAGTCTGTCTGTCCTACATATCTCTGGCCCTTTCCTCTAAATCCTCCTCTTCCTCTGCCTTTCCTCTCCTCTGTCCCTGTCTGTTACCTTCTAAATCCTCCTGAAAATGCAATAAACTCTGTTTCTGGATCTAATGTGAAAGTACCTGTGCTTGCAGTTTTTTTCATATATTACACGGAGAGCGTGCTCGGCATGTTGCAATGCGTCGGCTAGTGGTCATTCATTGTGACCTAGTGTTTGCCAACATGGGATTTCACTGCAGGTAGCAGGCCATTCAGGAATGCATTTTTTAGCTGCTGTTGGTAAGGACCGTCAGGACCTTCATTATAATCCATTCCTGAATGTTGCCTAAAAACCGGACGCAGGCGATCTAAAAAATCGGACGCTGTTTCATTTTCTTTTTGTTTCACTTCACCAATTTTGCCTCTTTTTGTGACCACGGCCGGAACACGAATATATTTGGGTTATTATCACGTTGTGCCTCTCCACCTTCTTTACCTTCCCCTGTAGGTTGGCCGTATCTGGGGTTTGGTACTGCTATCATGGGAAAAATGCCGGGAGGACCAGATAGATTGACATCACCTCCCATATCTCGTTCGTAGCGATCTTTTCCTATTTTTTCCTGTGGATTTTCACCTAGTGCCATTTTATCTAACATGTTTTGTGCCTCTGCATAAGGACCAGGTTGAAATCTAAACGGATCACATGATAGTTTAAGGGGGGGTCGCAGCAGCGGGAGTGTGGGTTGGCCGTGCAGCAGCGGAAGTGGGGGTTGGCTTCACAGCAGCAGGAGTGGGGGTTGGCTACTTCTGCCTTTTTCATTTTTCCTTTCTTGTTTCTTTTTTTTTTTTCCTCACATTGTCTATCTGCCTCTCGCTTCCATACTTGGAAATATTTAATTCTTACGTGCGTTTTCCTTTTTTCTTTAAATCTTTTGTTTCTCCTACTTGTTTCAGTAATGCTCCTTTAAGTTGTGATAGTGCAGATGGGCTACATTTTCCTTCCCAGGTGGAACATTTGATCTTTTAAGGATTTCTCCATCTTTGCACACTAATTTGTCCGGCGCCTGGACATTTTTTCCTCTAACCACTGTTCGTCAACGGTAAACTTAGTGGGCTGATTACCCATTAAAACAGAACTGCAGAGCCTTCTTGTGTGCGAGCCCCACAAGCAACAGAGATGTGCAAACACAACAACATAAACGAGCAAAATACAAGAATGGCCAACCTGAAACTAATAAATATATGTACAATATATAATAGTGTATGCATTTCTGGATGTGTATACTAAATATTTTCCTACGTGTGTGTGTGTGTGTGTGTGTGTGTGTGTGTGTGTGTGTGTGTGTGTGTGTGTGTATACACATTTTTACAAATTAAATAGTAAAAAAAAAAAAAAAATAATAATAATAATAAAATATATAAAATATACAGAGTTTATTAGACTTAGGAGTGGTTACTGACTACGCCCTTCTACTCCACTCTATTTGGTGGAGCGGTGTCAGTTTTATGAGGCGGAACTCAACTGTTCTCTTTTGTCACCAGTACTTCAGCTACTGACAGGAAATAAAATGACAATAACAATGAGAGTGATTCAGCAGCGTATTGTGCTGTTCAAATCAATTCACTCTCAACACACAGAAAACACAAACATTTACACAGAAATTTACACAGTCGCGCAGACCTTTTCAGCGACCTAAAAATTCCCAATTTAAAATCCTTTCGGCGGATTGGTCCTTAAGCTTTTATTTTGAAAATCCGTGCAGTGGATTAGACTAATTACATCCTTTCGGATAAGACCTAGGTTCGTTTTACGCGAGTGTAAGTGAGTGGTTTCTTTACCTTCCCAAGATTCTCTGGCTATGTTGAAAGTCAGCCACTGGATCCCAGCGTCGTGGACCACTTAATGACACTGGCCAGAACCCGAATTTCACGTCTCTGGACTTTCACTCCGAAGAGGCTGTCGACAGACTTCAGTGCAAGATCTCCACGATGCCAGAATACAGCGGCCGATGCTTCCTATCCGGCTCTGAGGACCAAGAAAATGTGAAGAGAAAGTTGCTAGAAGGCAAAGAAACTCAAACTCAAGATATCTTTTTCATGCATACATGGACGATCCCCCCTCATCGCCCGATCCATCCTGCAGCAATGTGTGCAGGACAGATGTGACAGAGAGGAAAGACCGCCCAGGGCTTTCAGAGCTTTCTTTCTTTATACTTAAGCAAGTTTTCAAGGAAGTAGGAGTGGCATGTTCAGAATATAAAACATTTCCATAAAAGGAGAGACTGTTCGCTTGTCAGCTGAAACAGGAGATAACTTGGTATGTATAGAAATTCAGACATTCCCATAAAAGGAGAGAGAGAGAGAGAGAGAGAGCGACAGCTTGTCTGTTAAAACAGGAGGAAGTGTCGTATGTCACCGCATTCCTCTACACATATGGCTTCAATCTCTCTTCCTGTGTTGGTTCCAATTCACAAGCTCTTCTTCCTTTAAATGAAGCTACAAATAAACATAACACAAACTAAAAAATCTTATATCACCAGTCATGAAGCAATTTTAGTTTACTATCATCATCAGGGAATTGTGCAGCGTTTAAAGCGATCATTGTAGCTGTGATATTCTGGATTAGGCTCTTGAAAAGATCAGGACAGAAGGACGTGGATAGGTGCCTTTATTGAACAGCAGGACATCACACACTAACTTGTTGTTTCTTAGCGGTGCAGAAACTACCCTTTTTTGTTGTTATATATTGGTCAACCAAGAACTAGCCCTGTAACAGGCACTTCTGTATTTTACCACTTGGGGGCAACAATTCACTCTATTACATTCCTCCCCTTTTAGATTTGTAATTGAAATAAGCAACCCTTTAAAGAATGTATTTCACTGCCCCCACCATAAAGAAATATTCTGTGGCCCTTACGAACAATGAATAAATGTAGCCATTACTTCCATTATTAACTCTTCACTTCTAAAATAACTGGCAGTAAATAACTAAAACATAACTCTACATTTTCAAAGATTCAGTCTCTTTGGGGGAACTCTGCGTCTCTCTGGGTATCTGCGTTCCACAGATGGGCTTTGGGTGGTTTCTAGGGTGGATACTGGTGGTTCATCGGTTGTCTGTTTAGGTGGTTCAGGAGGTAAGGGGTGTGATGTTAAAATCCCAGGTGGACTTGGTGGTATCTCTGGAACAACACTGTCCATAATCACTTCTGGCCGTCCCTCTGAAACCGGTGAAAATATAACTGGGGGTTTCTCCACAGTCTGTCTCCATGGTAACAGGTGGTCCACATGTATTGTGCGTGTTCTCTGTCCCTCTTGTATCAGGTAAGTAACACTTCCCATTTTCTTCAGAACTGTTCCCTGAGTCCATTTTGTTTCCCCCCCCCCTGAAGTTTCGGATACCCACAGCGTCTCCCTCCGAAAAAACACGAACAGGTTGGGTTTTGTAATCATGGTGTCGCTTCTGCTCAGACTGTTTCTGTTCAATGTGTCTGCTTAGTTCAGGTTTCAGCAGGCTGAAGCGAGTCCGGATCTGATGTTTCAGGAACAACTCTGCTGGTGTACGACCCGTCACAGTGTGCGGTGTACTGCGATACATGATAAGGAAGTTTGCCAAACGATGACTGAGTGGCAATGTGGCCTTACCATCTGCTTCCAGCACATTTTTCATCAGGGATCGTTTCAGGATTTGTACTGACCTCTCTGCTGCCCCGTTTGATGCAGGATGATAGGCAGGAACAGCTGTGTGTCTGATCCCATTTAACTCCACGGTGTAGCTCCAGACCTTGCTGAGGATTGGATCCTTCATGGTTGCTCTCTCAATGTCTTTAGCTACTATTGGTAGCTCTTCCACATGTGAGAAATAGAAGATACTTCCCTCCTCGGCAATGTTTTCTGGCGTATTCCGAGGTAGACGTGACAATGCATCTGCATTAGCATGTTCAGCTGATCTTCTATATTCAATGTCATAGTTGTATGCCATTAGGATAAGAGCCCAGCGTTGCATTCTTAGTGCAGCGAGTGTTGGGACAGCTGACTTTGGCCCTAGTATAGCCAGCAGTGGCTTATGATCTGTTATGAGGGTGAATTTCCTTCCATACAGATATTTATGGAATTTCTTTACTCCAAAACTTATGGCAAGGGCCTCTTTTTCTATCTGGGCATACTTTTGCTCAGCTTCAGTTAATGTTCTTGATGCAAAAGCCACAGGCCTTTCCTCTCCATTTTCCATGACATGAGAGATGACTGCGCCCAATCCATAAGGTGATGCATTGCAGGCTAACTTCAATGGCAGATTTGTGCTGTAGTGCACCAACACTTTGTTCTGCAGCAGTAGACTTTTTGCATCCCTGAATGCTTTTGCACATTCCATGGTCCAAATCCATTTACGGTAGCATCTTTTCTCAACAGGTTATGCAAAGGCTGAAGAATGGTGGATGGATTTTCCAAAAATCGACTGTAGTAATTTAGAAGACCAAGAAAGGACTTCAGTTCAGTGACGTTTGTTGGTTCTGGTGCATTTGCTATGGCTGCTACCTTTTCCTCTAAAGGATGCAGTCCATCCCTGTCAATACGATGTCCCAGGTACTCCACACTGCTCTGAAGAAAGTGGCACTTGGAAAGCTTCACTCTGACACCATGCTTCTCCAGACGTGTGAGTACTTCCTCCAACCTCTTCAAATGATCCCTTTCAGATGAAGCAGTGATGAGGATGTCATCCAAAAAGCAGGTGACATGCTCCATCCCCTGAAGGATTTGATCCATCACAGACTGGAAAAGAGCCGGAGCACTGGAAACACCATAGCTGAGGCGATTGTACTTATAGAGACCTTTGTGTGTGTTTAAGCATATTTGCACTGCAGAAGACATAATGTGGATTGCACAACACTGGACATTATATTCTTCATTTCCAGTTAATACTTGTACAACTGCTGTTATTGTGTATATATTTATTTATATTTCTTCATACATTCTTATATAGTTCTATATTGTGTATTTTGTTGTACAGTTATTTTATTTTCAACTTTAATTTATATATTTTATCTTATTCTTTCCCAGTTAAATTTACCCTTCATTCTAATTTGTGTTGTACAGTTATTTCCTTTTTAACCTTAATTTATATTTTATTCCTTCCTAGTTAAATTTACCCTTTTTAATTTTTCATATTTATTTCCTATCTTATTCATAGCCTTTTCCTTTTTTTGTTTTCTTTAGGTCACGAGCAGTTGTCCAAGCATTTCACTACATATCATACTGTGTATGACTGTGTACGTGACAAATAAAATTTGAATTTGAAATTTGATGCCCAGATACTTCTCTGATTCTTCATCTAACTGTAGCTGCTGATAGGCATGAGAAAGGTCAAGTTTACTGAAGGATGTTCCTCCAGCTAAAGTAGCAAACAAATCTTCAGTATTTGGAAGTGGATATCTTTCCTCTTCAACACACTGGTTGACACTGACTTTGTAGTCACCACATATCCTAATTGTTTTGTCTGCTTTTGGCACAGTAACAATAGGGGATGCCCACTCACTTTTCTCAACCTTTGAAATAACCTTCACCTTTTCCAATCTGTCCAGCTCCTTTTCCACAGCTTCTTTTAGTGCATAAGGAACTGGGCGAGCTTTACAGAAAATTGGTGCAGTGTTTGGTTTAGTGTGGATTCTAGCTTTAAATCTCTTTATGCAGCCTTGGTCATCCGAAAACACTGCCTGATGGCGCTGAATCACTTCTAGTACTCCTGGCTTTGCTTCTTTCTGCACCAGTACCTTGTGTACTGTGAAAATCTGTTTCCAGTTCAGCTGTAGTTTCTTTAACCAGTTTCGTCCAATCAGAGCTGGTCTGTCTCCCTGAACAACGATCAGTGGTAGGGTGATGTTTTGAGTCCCATACTGTACTGGTAACATAATATATCCACGCACAGCAATGTGTTGGCCTGAGAAGGACTTGAGCTTTAGCCCACTGGCTGGTTTTATAGGGAAATGAGTGAGATGTATCTGATAATACTTGTCTGATACTACCGACACTGCTGATCCTGTATCCAGCAGCATGGTGGTGTTCTTGCTCCCAAGCGCAACATCCACTGTGTATCCCTTCTCACTGGAGGTGATGGAGTACATTGAATAAACTCCAAAAAGTTCAGCTTCATCATTCCTACTTGAGCATTCATCCTCAGTTTCCAAATACTGAGTTTGCTGACTGAATTTTTTATTCCTGCAAGCACGTGCAGTGTGTCCTATTTTTGCACAAACATGACACTTTTCACTCTTAAATTTGCACTCACGTGCTGAATGCTTTCCACCACAACGATAACATGGTTGCTTCATTCCTGTGTCTTTTTTAGGTCCCTTCCAGTTCTTTGGCTTGTTATTGCCCTCTTGCCTGTTCTGTCCTTTCCATCCTTTGTTGGAAAAAATTTGGAGCATTTGTCAAGGCATTTACATGGTGAGGGTCCTGGCGTCCTGAGAACTCCATCGTATTTTTCGAAGCGAGTTCCATGGATACGGCAATCTCACATGCACGTGGAAATGTAAGATCTTTTTCCGATAGTAGCTTGCGCTGCACAGCATCAGAACGCAGCCCACTAACAAAACGATCCCTCAGGGCCTCATCCAAATATTGACCAAAATCACATGTGGCTGACAACTGCCTCAGAGCGACAACATAGTCAGAAACTGCCTCCCCTTCTTTCTGGTTACGTTTCTGAAAACGAAAACGCTCAGCTATCACCACTGGAGTCGGCTTATAATGCGCACTTAACGCTCCAGTCAGTGCTGCATATCCCATGGTACTCGGTACCCTCGGAGACACAAGAGTCTTTAGCAGCCTGTATGTATCTGCTCCGATCACAGAGAGAAACGTGCACACTTTCTTCTCATCGGAAACATCATTTGCCAACATCCATTGCTCCAACCGCTCCAAATATGACTCAAAATCTTCCTTCGATTCATTATACTCTTCAACACGACCCACATGCATCGCCATGTTAGCTCACCAAAAGCTGTTTCGCTGCAGCCGTGAAGAAAACGTCTTGGTTTGTATTTTTCTTTACATGTGAACACAGCCCTTCTACAGCCTCTGTCACGCTGTGGAAATCTTTAGAATCCTTGTCGCCAGTTGTGATATTCTGGATTAGGCTCTTGAAAAGATCAGGACAGAAGGACGTGGATAGGTGCCTTTATTGAACAGCAGGACATCACACACTAACTTGTTGTTTCTTAGCGGTGCAGAAACTACCCTTTTTTGTTGTTATATATTGGTCAACCAAGAACTAGCCCTGTAACAGGCACTTCTGTATTTTACCACTGGGGGGGCAACAATTCACTCTATTACAGTAGCGGTCACTCAGAGAGGCAGCTGTGCTGTGTTTGATGGTTTCTCTTTACAATACTTTGCAAATGCATCCTCAGCCTTCAGCATTCACTTCTGCAGGTATGAGAGCATCGTGGACATCACACGAAGGTGTGGAGTCTAGATAAACAGTCTGACTGGTAAGCCTTGATAGTTTAAAAACTAGTAAAATCACTGCCTGACTTCAGATCGGGAAGTGCTCTGTTGTATTCGGTCTCTGCTTTGGGATCTCTGTGAGATGGCCTAACTCTCTGTGTACCTGCACAGTAAGCTCCCCTGGGTCTCTGGGTTTTCAAGTTCTCTCAAATGTAACCTGCTCAGTGCATGTGCACAGCATCTTTTACCACGGAGATACAAGTTTTCTCACTAAACAGAGTTCAGGCTCCTGCTCACAGGAGGTTTGTTGGACTGCTTACTGAGACTACCCTGCCCTGAGGTGAGGCAGGTGAACTCTGCTCAGTGAAGCTTGTGACAGTGAGGAGGAAGCAGCTGCTTAACATCAAACCAATTAGGAGTTAGAGGAGGGATTAGAGGCAGCAGCTGATCTGCTGATAATGAGCTCAGGAGGCTTTAGGATGACGAGCTGCCGCACGCTCGCATTCACACCTCCATACATCCTGCAGGAAATACTCACTTGGTCTGTGTGAATATTGTGCAGTGTTTGATGGTGGACTCCTCTGCTCCCTCAGTAACATGGACTGTTGGCCCCCTTGCAGCTCAGCATTATGGGCCTGAAACCAGTAGATGTTGTTTTTTCACGAGTAAAGCTCTGAATCTGAGTCTGAACTGCAGCTGCTTCTTATTGAATCCTGACCCTCAGTGTCTGTTTGAATTCTCAGAGTTGCTAAAATGCCTTTCATGCCGGTGAAGTTCAACCTGCAGAAGCGGGTCAAGCTGGCTCAGGGTCTATGGATGCTCTACTGGTTTTCAGTCATCGCAGGGATCCTCATCTTCAGCCTCGGCATCTTCTTCAAGATTGAGCTGCGGAAGAGAAGTGAGATGATGGACAACAACGAGAGCCACCTGGTGCCCAACTTGCTGATCCTGGTGGGATTGCTGGCTTGCGGCCTTAATGCCTTTGGAGGGAAGGTGTGCCATGACTCTCTGGATCCCATCAAGTTCTCCAAATGGAAGCCGATGTTGAAGACATATTTGCTGCTGTGCTGCGGCTTCAACGTGTTGCTGGTACTCGTGTCGCTGCTCTGCTTCCTTATGCAGTTCTCCGTATACCTGACACTGGCCGAGGGCCTGAGTTACGCCATCCGGTTTTACAAGGACACGGACACTCCAGGGCGCTGCTTCATGAAGAGGACGCTGGACATGACGCAGATCGAGTTCCACTGCTGCGGGAACAACAATTTCAGGGATTGGTTTGAGGTTCAGTGGATCAGCAACCGCTACCTGGACATGAGCAACGATGTGGTCAAAGAGTGAGTATCTGAGCGGGGTGGCCGGTCACGTGGAGCCATTATTGAAAAGTTATCGATGTTGTTGGATAATGTATCTGCTGTTTAAGAATTTACACACAGAGCTGGCACCTGATTCTATTAGATGAATCCATAATTATTCTATAGAAATTGTCCATCTGAATATTCCTCTATATTTTAATCAAACTCATCAATTTTTAACAAAGCAGCAGCCTCGGGAAAAGTGTCTCTGGGATCACGACACAAGTCTGATCAGCAGCTCCTCGTTGAACTGAGCACCTCAGATATTTCTAAATTAAATTTCTCAGGTTTTATTCATTAGTTTCTCAGATGAATTAAACATTGGGCTCAGCAGAGGATCAGAGAGGTCTTAAGGAGGTAAAAGTCAACGTTTAGGAGCTTCGTGCGGGGCGTCTCCTCTGAGACTCTAATCTGTCACTTGATCCTTAAACACAGCAAAGCGGACATTAAAGAAACAGCTTCTGATCAGAAATGAACACGTCTGATTGGCTGCAGCTCTGAAATAGTGGCAAACCTGTAACTATTTTGTTTTCTGTTCTAATGTGTTTAAAAGAGATTATTTTTTTCTCTCTAATATAATTGATCCAACTTAAAGCCATACCCACAGCTTGTACCAATTAACAAGTTAAATAACATACTGCATCTGACAAAGTGAAAACTTTACATGTCGCTGTTCTTCATATTTGAACGAAGCAGTCTTATTCTCCATCAGTGTCTCTGCTGAGTTGAATTGTGGGATATAAATTATATTGTATGCTCTTGCCATAAGAAGGTTTCCGATTGACTAAAACGTCTAATGGACTATTTTGTACTCTACTCTACTTTTCTCACTTTGAGTCTAAAACTGCAACGTTTAATGATGATTTTTATCAGATAATTTGATCACATCTGGTAGTACCATCCATAGACAAATTTACCAATATTTTTAACATATTGGTTAAATTTGACATCACCCTCCAAGATAATCTAACAAGTTTAAACGTGACAGGAAAAGGGAGAGTTTATTTTCTTCTTAATGACCTTCCTCCAAAAGGGCAAACCAGTTTTCAGATTTGGAGAGCAGATAAATCATCCAGAGGTGCAGACTGTAGTGAGTTTCACTGTTGTCATGAAACATTTGCGTGGCTTTACTTCCACTTAAATTGAGCGGAAGGCTGCCATAAGAGACATTTCCTCTGCAGCATTCAGTGCCTGGTCCTCAACAGTTTTCCATCACAGTGAATAATCTTATTAAAGCAGAGTGCAGCTGTATGCTGACGGTCCTCTCAGTTATGGCTCTGATGTTCTGCTCAGTTATGCTTCTTCTGAAATTCTTACTTTCCATGCAAACAGCCTTGCCTTGCAAACATAACTGTTATGGAGGCCTTCCTCCACAGTGGCCAGTGAGTGTTTCACCTCCACATGGTTCTTGCTCATAGGGTTGCCCTCTCTGAAAGTTCAGGAACTCAGGAAAATTGGTCGACTTCTTGCCGTATTTTATTGATCTTTGGTTTAGTCTCTGTAGTAACGTATAGTTCCTATTAGCTTACTTTTGTCTTGAGTCACCTGTGCTGCAACCGTTCATTCATTTCAGCATAGATTTAACTAACCCATTTCCAGAGCAATGGGGGGGTTGTCGCTAATCTCTCCTCAGTCCCCAGGCTGGCTTTGTTTGACCTCTGACCTGTGTTTGGCCTGCAGTCGAGTCCTCAGTAACGTGGAGGGGAAGTATCTGATGGACAGCGTCCCATTCAGCTGCTGTAACCCCGGGTCCCCCCGGCCCTGCATCCAGCACCACCTGACCAATAACTCTGCTCATTACGACTATGACCACCGCACAGAGGAGCTCAACATCTGGACCCGGGGCTGCCTTGAGGCCCTCTTCTCCTATTACAGCAGCCTGATGAGCAGCATTGGTGTTTTTGTCCTCTTTGCCATCATCCTGGAGGTAAGACCCCACCCACATTCCACTGCAGCCAATCAGCCAAACAGACATCTCTTTGATTCAGATGTTCAGCTTAGAAAATCTGAAGCTGCAACATAACGACTAAAATTGAATGGAAACAGCTAGCCTGGTCCTGTGACATACTCCATCTGCAAATGTCTGAGAAGCTGTGATGGCGCGTGAGACCCAGAAATAAAAAGCGTTGCTCTACAGTTTATTAGCAGTTTCCAGCTGCTCTTCTGCTCATCTAACATATCAAATCTAGTCTGACAAATTATTTCAATAAGCAGCCAATGAAAGGCTGAAACCTAAGCATATCTTCTGTTGTTTTAATGTCAAACTTGTCAGTGCATCTCAGATTTGTTAGTTTCACTTTATTTACCTTCTGCTCTAATGAAAGCTTCACATTGTACAGGAGAAACCGGGCATGTGGCTGTTCTAAAGCCGGGTGCTTTGTTTGAAAAAGCAATGGAAAAAAAATCAGTGAATGTGTGTTTGGTGCTGTTTTTAACTCATTTGTTCAAAGTGAACAGGCTTAAGTCTTTGACTTTCTCTCTCGGGTGAATCCAGGCTCCAAGTTCTCTTCCTAATCTTGTGATTTAGAACGAGATCATTGCAGCAGCACCCCTGCAGTAAATTCAGCGGAGTGAGCAGGTTAACAGAATAACTGATTGGTGTGGGATTAGCATTAGTACTGATGTTCCTGAGCGGCTGCTGTATCACGACACGGCACACACCATTTAAAAAGGCCGTTTTTGTTTAAATTCTCTGTGCGACTCCAACTGCATCATGAAAACGCACACATTCTCTGCATGACTGTTTCTGTTGTGGCTGTGACTGTGTGATTTCTGTTGTGCTCATACGTGACTCAGGACCTGAGGTGGATCATCTGGTGAAATGTCACATTAAGTGGTGGTCAGGCTCACTGAGGATAAGGAGCTATTTCTGGGGGGTTAATCTGTCCACAGAAACAGCAGGTTGCATTCTGGGAAAATAAGGATGAGGGACACTTCCTGAGAGGGAGAAGTGAGTTGGAATCTGGGTCAAAACAACATGTTTGACCTGAAAGGCTTAAGTTAAAAAAACAACATCCTGAACTCAGTTTTTCCTCACTCCTCAGTTTAAAGGGCGAGCCTCGGGGTTCAGTACCAGGCTCTCTGTAGTTTGCAATTCGGTCTATGATCTTAATAAAGCAGAGTGTGACTGTATGCTCATGATATTGCCATTTGCCACTCGGAGGCTCTCACGCTGTTCTCTGAACAAAGCAAACAATAATGTGTAATTGTCGTTAGGGTGCTGCTAAAGAAAATAAAAGGGCCCAAAATTGTACTGAAGCCTTCTAACAGAAAATTTCACATTTCTTTTGACAGAGTCTGTTAAATGAGCACAAAACAAAACTACTAATACCAACTAAAAATGACCACAAACAACATTCCTGTCACCACAATGTTCTCTGGGGGGACTGTAGGGATTTAAAACTCGGTCAGAACCAGAGATTCACCTTAAAATGATGAGGTCATAAAATATTACATGTACTTGGCTGGATGGGTTTTTCCTGGATTTGCCATAAATGTGAGCTGTGTGTGTCTATGTCAGTCTGTGGACATGGCAGGGCTGAAGTACTTGAGCACAGCGCTTGAGACGATGGCAGAGCCGGAGAACCCCGAGTGTGAGAGTGAGGGCTGGCTGCTCGAGAAGGGCGTCAAGGAGACGTTCAGCGATCTGCTCACCAAATTGAAGACCCTTGGGAGGACCAACCAGGTGGAAGGCGGAGATGCTCCAGAGGCCAACACCTGATAGCCAAACCCACCACAGAGGACTGATGTCTCCCCTTCTCTTCACCCCCCTCAAATGCCATCTCTCCCCCCATAAGAGGGAGAAAAGAACTGTATATAAGCCACACATGCACATTAATGTGAACATTTGAAGTTCCTGTGAATGTCGATATTTTCTGTAAATATGTTAAACAGAGTTTATTTTTAAAAAAGAGGAACGTGCTCCTGTAATTAAAACATCATCACCCCTTTCAGAGTAGCAGTTCCTGTCAGGCGGTGGTTAGACCATCAGACAGCATCGGGTCCCAGTGAGTCTATTCCCACCAATGTGTCTGAGTGTTGCAGTTCCGTGTTTGTCCAGCAGGGAGCACACAGCCAAGACAGCACGGATCCATCGACGTCATCATTAGTGTAAAAAGATCAACCTAGTTATTATTTCTTACATCCAGATGTTTGAATGTGTGTCATTTCTGCTGGCTTTCTCCAGCAATCACTGGAGACTTTAACATGAGAGAACAAACCACTAAGCAGCCCACAACGTACCAGTGCTGCCATCTGTGAGAGCAGGCAGCAATGACAGAGGTTCATACACAGCAGCATGACTCCTGTATAAAACTCCTGTCAGTACAGAGGCTCAGATGGTGTTCACACAGCTGTACTTATTGCCTGTATACGAAACATGCACATGCAGGTGTATATACAGGTGTAAAGTTAATGTAACTGATGTAGGACTAACAGAAACGGCACATCTTACATTATTATAAAGGCCGGTGTGCACAGGTGTATACAGAGCTAAGCACATAAACTACAGGTATAAAAATGATCATTTGTCAGTTTGATGTGGTCGTTATTTTTCTTTTTTTTTTTAAATGTCAACATCTTATCAAGTCTTTGTTGATAAATGGCTACCGAATGCTTCACCTTAACACAAGTTAAGTGTGTTTCTGCTTGGGTCTGTTCATTATGCACTGAGCAGGTGAGTTAACAGCACTGACTGTCTCTGCAGTTTAAAAAATTTAATACCCCTCACTGACGAAATGCTCCTAGTGTGATTTCAAAGGGTTAGGGTTAGGGTTAGCACAACGAATGGAGCAAAGCTGTGTCCAACACATGCCGTCACAGATGGGTTATTCCTGCAGGTGTGGGTGACATGTCCAGAAAGAACACCCGGCAGACTGAATTCAGGTTGAAAAATGGGCTGTGGCAATCGTGTGATTGGTTATGAGGCGTTTCCTTTATTGCTTTCTTTCTCTGTAAGGTCTGAAACCTGTGATTATTTAAGGGACAGGAAAGAGAGAGAGAAATCTGCTCTCAGATTTGTAGTTAAAGCCAAGTCCACTGCATAGAGCATCATATGTTTCTGTTTCTTTGGAGAGAGTGATGTCTTCAGTCAGTTGTTGTGGGTTGGTTGGAGCTTCTAGGTCTGTGTATGATAAAACCTATAAAGAGATTGTGACTGAAACCAAGCTGTCTGACTCATCTTTTATCAAACACAGCTTTGGAACACGTAACATAAAAATATATTTATATATTATTAGATATCTATAACTACTGTGAGAAAACCTTCAGCTTTGGTCTTTATTGTGCTGTCTTAGGTGTTCAGGTGTGAAATACTTTAGTGTTTTACAGCTTATATTAAATTCACATTACATTTTTGTAAGTACATCTTTAGCAGTATGTCTGTGAAGGTTCTCAGTCATCCAGGCCATCGTAGTCTAAGGAGCTTGGAAAGAAAAGCGTCTGGACTTCTTTAAGTTGCTTGAAGACGTTTCACCTCTCATCCGAGAAGCTTCTTCTGTTCAACTGAAGAAGCTTTTCTTTCCAAGCTATCTTTAGCAGTACATTTTACAGGGGTTTTTTTTTTTGGTGTTTTTCTTGCAGTATTTATTGTGCTTTATTAAAAAAAAGTGTCATTTAAAGTTCCTTGGGATGTTATTACAGTGTTTTGTTTTACTTTTTTGGTCTTATCACTAGTACCATCGCTTTTATTGTGATATTTTTACAGTTTTCTTTTATAGTTTTTTGGGGGGAGTTTCTTGCAGTATTTTTCCAGTGTTATACATCATTGTGTGACATGTGCAGTTCATTACCTCACCTGAGCAGATAAATGGTTAATCAGCTCACAGGGAGATTAACTCTGTTTATATCAGCTAAAGGTCAAAGACAGTGACCGTGACGCAGAGAGGAACCTGGGGGGTCCAGAGATGGAGCCAAGTCCAAGTCCTTTAAAGGACACTGTAGACATCGTGAAGCAATACGAACACAAACCTACCCCGCACTAGCTGACTGCAGACAGTGTAAATGGACTGGACTCTGCCTCGAATCTTCCGCCTTTTTAAAATGTACATTGGTCAGTGCATGGTGTAACCAAAACCTGAAAACCTGCACACCAGTACCTTTGCCACAGACTGGTTGTAACTAATGTTTATCGTGTTGGACCAGTATTACCAGCTACTGAAGAACAGGAGGGTCAGCTGACGGTCGAGAACTGGGGAAGATGAGGATCCACTCAGAGGTTAGAGATTAAAGCAAAGCTGAGGAAGCGATTTAAACTTTGATCCTTTTAATGCAGCACGCAATGCTTTAACCCAGTGGGAGGTTAACGAGAATACAGGTGATGCTAACTCTGTTCCAAAGTACAGTGCCTCAGTCTGAGCATGATTAGAGAAACAGAAAAAAATGGAGACTTCGTACAAAAGTGTAAAAACGAACATTAATGAGAGACAATAAAGGAGTTCAACATGAATGAAATATTCTAAAGTGGAGAGAACGGATTCAGAACCAGGTCTGATGTGAAGACCTGATGATTAGTTTTGGTTAAGACAGAAGTTTCTGTTTTACACATTTGTGGCGGGGCGTGGTCAGTGGCGCGGCTGCAGCGAGGTGAACACACCTGAACGACATCTGCAATCACGCCTCACCTGCATAAAAGGAAGAACTGGGTCCGGTCTGAGGGTTGTTGTTGGTGTTGTTGGTGATGTGCTCGGCTATGAGCTGAAAAGCTGCAGCTGTGTGTGTAAAGAACAGCAACCAGAAATAAAAGATGAGATGATGATGAGATAGCCTTTATTTGTCAGTTGCAGGTCTTTTGCCCACAACCGAGCTGACAGACCTTGCCGACCGTACATACAATACAAACATCACATTGGGGAGACAGGTCAGGCTAGGTAGCAAGGAAAAAAACATCAAAATGTGTAACACAAAAGGATAATACAGGAATGCACAGATATCAACACATCATAGCACAATAAACACAGACAGCAACATGGGAAAGAGTTCCAGTGTGTACATCTGATCTGGGACCGCTGCAATCTTTCAACTGCGCCTCCAACTGACCCGATGTCCACATCAGAGGGGAGGTAAGCGTTGGAGGTGGCGTTGGATCCGGGGTAGGGAGGGTGATACGTCGGTGAGTGCTTATCAGTATCAGTATGTGTGTGCGTGTCCATAGTTCAGCTGAGACAGTGTCCTTCGCCCTGCCAGGCTAAGTAAACAGTCTTCCAGCCAACCCTGGCAGCCTTGTAGGGAATGGGAACCCATATGGAAAAGAAATTGTAAAAACTTATATGTGA
Organism: Diplotaxodon limnothrissa; assembly: GCF_057381915.1. Lineage (NCBI taxonomy): Eukaryota > Metazoa > Chordata > Actinopteri > Cichliformes > Cichlidae > Diplotaxodon > Diplotaxodon limnothrissa. The sequence continues at coordinate 32,475,680 of NC_140608.1, read as the reverse complement.
TTACTCATGAAAGTGGCCACTTTCTCATTACTTTCATACATTGTTTTAGTAAGTATCCAAAACATACAAGTTTCATCATATAATTTTTCAAGGGATCTTATATCTGTTTTCACTCTTATATGCTTTTCATACAAGTTTCACACAAGACAGATACAAACTTTATAAGATTTATATATATCTTTTCCATATGGAAAGGAACAGACTCAACACAGTCGTTATCAGGGAGTTTTTGTTCAGCTCCAGCCTTGAGCCCACAGCTGGCGCCGAAGGGGTAACCGCATTATGATGGTGATTTTTCTTTTGCAACAACTCATGAGAATTTCAAGCTGTTCTTTAACACTCCGACACTGGTCTCTCAATCTCCCGTTGGATAGCCGCGAGTTTCTCCATGATGTTATTAACCTTCAGTTCCGTGGTGTTGTCATTCTTTTGCTCAAAAGGCAGATTCTGAGACCTCACAACCGCAGTCAGCTGTTCCAAGATGTAATCCAACTTCCGCGCAGAGGTGTTGTTCCGGGTGGACTTTTCCTTGATGTAATCCAATATACACTCAGAGGTCTTATTCTGAGCATTCACTGCAGCTGTAAGCGCCTCCAAGCGCTTAACCATGCTGCACTCAGTAAACCCTTTCTGAGAAGTCGCGCCTCGTCCCATCGTTCCAATCCCAGTGGGCAGCCTTGGGGGGGTTTGAAGAGCCGGTTCCGCTTTCTTAATTCTCCAATAAGCCAGGGCCAAGCCAGCTCCGATCAGCAAGAACCCTGTTATCATGGTTCCGAATAGGTAGATATCTTCAGCGTCCTCGATCCACAGTCCCGCCAGGCACACGATCCTCCAGTTCTGCCACCCGTCCATCGTGTACCCGGCAGGGAAAGTCCCTCCAGGGCACTCGGGCTCTCCCAAGCCCAGACTTCTCGTTGAGAAAAGGGTGTCAATAGCATTCAGAGACCAGTTGATGAAATCCATAATTCTCTTTAGGTTTTAGAAACAGACTGTGAGAGAGTGTTCCAGGGAAAGTAATACAAAAAACACGAGACTAGACAAGGACATAAGAACTAAGCAGGGAAGATAAGGGAGAGGAGAAAAAGTGCGTCCGCCTCCTCCGAGAGCCAAAGCAGAAAATAAAAGTGTATGCTGGAAAGCATGGAGACGTGGTCAGGTCTGCTGTGGATTTCTTCCAACGTTATATGTTGGATTCATGAGGTTTGGGGCATGGCAACCCAGTACCGGGCAAGCCAGGGAAGGTGCTGGCCCAAAGTGTAGCCAAGCTCGTGACCACCTCCACCCTGACCACCACCTCTTCAACATCCTGGCTTCTGGAGAAAGCTTCAGATCCATCAGGTGCAAAACCAACAGACTAAAGAACAGCTTCTTCCCGTGGGCTGTCAGAACTCTTTTTTTTTTTTCTTTTTTTTTGCCTGTCCCATTTGGTTCTTTAGCCGTCAGAATTGTTGTCTGAAGACCAACAAGGAGACCCAATGGATTTACCACCGGGAGTGAGCTGGTACATACCTGAGCGCCCAGCCCCGGACACCAAGAACCACCAATGCACCGACCCCTGAGGGCATCAGTCACCGGCAGGGAGTGTGGTGAGGGGAGATAGGCCTTGGAGGGCCTAGAAGTTCCCAGAGAGGTGGAGTCTAAGACCCGACCTGACATATAGACACAGACAAACAGGCACACACAGACACAAACATGCATTCCCACCCTCATGCACACATATACAAACACTCAGCACTCACCCAACGTAAGGATTGACATAAATGGACATATACACACAATCACACTCCCCAAACATACTCTATACCCCAGGTCCAGAACCCAGACCCAAGAGATGTTACCCTTCCCCCCGGGGTGGAGGCAAGCAGACCGTCCCAGGCTCCGCAGCAGCAGGGAGGCCAATCGGACAGCCAACATCTCCTCCCAGCCCCCCCGCCCCGATGGCTAGCAGAGAACGGGGGTGTGTGTGAAGACCCCATACCTCCCTCCTCCCGCTCATGTGTAGTGTTGCTGCGTGTTGTTCTAAAGTGCATTTAAAACAAGGGAGAGCATGGTGCTGCTGCCAGAGAGCAGCAGGTGTTAGCACGGCCCCTCCCGAGAACCCTCAATGTCTACATGGATTTAAAATTGAGAGGTGGGCACCGGTGCCAGAGGTAGGTTTGAGTACACAGACCGTCCACTGGACGCCGTTAACGTGCCCACCCTCAAGGCCCTACATATATATGTGTGTTATGAGAGTGTAAGTAATGTGGATGTCTAAGTTGTGAGATAAAATTGAGGCACAGGTGGCCAGAAGGGGACAGAGGGGGGGGAATGTCTCCCCTGCACCCTGGTGACACACCTGCACCCCAAGGCCCTACCTGTGTGGGTGAGTGTGGTGGAGCGGGAAGAGGGAGGTAGCCAGGGATGGGGAGGAAAACGAGGGAGGATGCCCCTCCCTAGGGCCAGCTCCCCCGCTGACCCCAGTAGGCACCCTCGTCCTCTGGTGCCCACCAAGGCAAGGGAGCCCAGGTCCATCCACACCGGGGCCTACAGTAGCAGCACTGCAGAGCCCCACAGGACCCGGGGCAGCCCACCCTACCCCACCGCAGAGGAAACTGTACCCACCCCAACATTCAATCATCTCAGAACTCTTAATGCAAGAGTGTGAGCAGACCTCTCCCATACAGTCATACAGCCACTCTGTCGCTGCTATTTATTATGCTCCCATTTTTTTTTCTCCTATGCAATATTTCAGCAGATGTGCAGATGATCCATGTCCTTAATGACCTTCCACCCTTATTTATTATTTATTATATTTTATTACGATGCCCTTGTAATGCTTGTTTTTCTTTTTCTTTTTTGTATATTGTTTTCTTTACTTTCAGACCTTTGTGATCTTGCTGCCTAACTTCACAGTGCAAGCAACTGTATAATGATAATAAAAGTTCTAGGTTCTTTATGCATTTTAAGTTAATTTTATGTTTTTAAGCTACAATAAATAAGCAACTTCATGTTTAAAAAATCAGATTGTAATGTTTAGATTGTTGGTTTTAAAACAAACATTGGTGGAAACAATGTTCAATCTATTTACAGTTGACGATATTTTAAGTTACACGCCACACTCGGTAGAGGGCAGCATGTTTTCCTTTCTCAGTGGGTGGTAGAGATTTGGAGATGGATGCAGCAAAGTTTTCCAGCTGTGGGTAAAGAGTGTGAGTGTCATTGCTCCCTTCACGTTAATGCAGCCATTGAGGTATGCAATTAGCATTTTATGTGTTGCTAGAAAAATAAGATGTTTTTTTGTGACAGAGCTGTTTATATGTTAGTCACAGAATGTGTCAACATTTTGTAAAGGTCAAAATGTGAATGTTTATGTTGTTGAATAATATGCTTTATGAGAACGCCTTACTGTAAAAAATTGATTATTTTATGTTGTTTTGTACATCATGGCATCATTGGTAGCACCTGTGTCCAACAACCTGGAGAGAGTTACGTCGTGACAGAAACATATTCTGCTAGACTGCTGTTCAAGTGTGTTGAAGACTTAAAGGCCATCCAGGCCCTTAACCTCTTCAATTTTAATGAGAAAAAGACTGAAGTGATGATGTTTGCAGGTATCACTCTGACACCCTTGTTGATATCTGTTCCTTGGCCCAGTACATCAGGCTGACTATTACAAACCAGTGTGGAAAAATTATTTTATTTCCAGTTGAGGCAGCTGGCCAAAATAAAGCCAGTTCTTTCCAGGCAGCACTTTGAGAGTGTAATCCACACCTTTGTTACCATTCTGCTGGACTACTGGAATGAACTTTGCTTGAGGGCTGGTGCTTCTTCAGTGGCTCATCTTCAGTTAGTACAGAATGCTGCTGCATGTCTTTGAACCAGCACACACAATTATAAGCATGTTTCTCCCATTTTAACCTGGAACCACTGGCCGCCTATAAATTTTAGGATCACTTTTGGAATTGCTTTAAAAGGCTCTAATTATCTCGTCCCACATTACTTCCTGTTCTCTCAGGTCGGCCGATCAGCTGCTCCTGAGTGTATCGAAAACTAAGCATAAGCTCAGAGGGCACCTTCACCGTTACAGCTCGTAAAACATTTGGAACAACTTAGCCTTGTAAAGACATTTATTAATCTTTATTCGTTTTTGTTGCATGGCTGTAGTTCCTTGTTTTCTCCAAAATCCGATGATGATGATGAGGATGATGATGATGATGATGATGATGAGCTGTGTCCAGCAGGGGGAAACCTTTACACAGCTCTGCAGGTTATTACTGAGTTCATAAAATCATTATGCACACATGCTTTGATGCGCACTGAAACATTAAATTATGATTAAGAGGATTAAATGTTTAATATGTGATGAAAATGAGGACAGCTAAAGAGGAAGAAGATCAACAGCAGAGGATGAGGAGATGCTGAAGCACAGGAAGGAGGTTTTGGGGGATATAAAGTGTCTCTGGCTCGGACTCTTCGGATCAGCGAGTGATCCTCCCCCTCTCTGACAGGAGGAGGAGGAGGGTGAGCTGCTGCTCTTCACTCTCAGAGATGCAGCAGAAGTCAAAGAGAATCCTCGCTGATTTCTGCTGAGCAGGAAATCTGTCTATGGCATTGATTCAGTTTCTCAGAGTTTGACTAAAAATAATCGATGAAAGTGGGTCACTGCTCATTTGATCTTCTTTACATTCCTGACACGCTTCCATTTTCACTGAAGCTGCAAAGACATTTTTATCTGAGGAGGAAACTTGAGAAGCAACAGCGTTCTCGCACTCTTTGGCTGCTGACATGAAACTTTGGAGCATCTTGGCTGCGCTCGCAGGAGTCTGAAGGTTTCCAGCACGAACTGCGGCAACGCCTCCTCACGCAGAGAAAACATGAAATGTGGCAGCAGCCTCTGCACGCTGAACGTTGGTGGCCGCAGGTTCTCCTACACTGCGGAGCTGATGAGGCGTCTCCCCCTCAGCAGACTCAGTCGACTGCTTCGCTGCGTGTCGGAGAGCGAGCTTCTTGAGCTCTGCGATGACTACGATCGTGATCGCAATGAGTTCTTCTTTGACCGCCACTCTGAGGCCTTCAGTTTCATCATGCTGTACGTGCAGCACGGGAAACTGCGCTTTGTGCCACACATGTGTGAGCTTTCCTTCTACAACGAGATGCTGTACTGGGGCCTGGAGAGCTCTGATCTGCAGCTGTGCTGCCAGCGTCTTCTGGACGACCGCATGTCTGACGCCCTCGTGCACTTCTTCCCGGAGGAGGAGCCACCACGTGGCCCTGAGATTACGCAGAATCCTTGGCTGGAGAAGATGAGGAGAACATTTGAGGAGCCCACGTCCTCGTTGGCTGCGCAGCTCCTTGCTTCAGTGTCAGTGCTGTTTGTAGTCATCTCCATGGTGATGCTATGTGCCAGCACCTTACCTGATTGGACAGCGCTGGAACAGCAAAGGTAGGACTCACACTGACACACACACTGCACTATTCAGAATCAGCCCCTGACAGACCCGGTCCAGTTCTGACGGGTACCTGCAGCAGGTAGAGAACTGGTGCAGTTCGGAGGAAAACCGGGACCAGCAGCGGATTATTGATAATTGACTGATAAGTCACAAAGTGTACATGCTCCTGTGTGTGTAAAGCTTCTTGCCACAGTGGTAGCTCTGCATGCTTGAGTTGGCTGTGAGATGTGCTACCCAACACAACCGCAGAGGGATCTGTGTCTCCAGCTGGAATCAAACCAGCAACCTTTTGCTCACCAAGCAAATGCGTTAACCATTGCGTCATTGTCAGTGTACCTAATATGAATAACTTAACTCCCCTTCTGTGTGAAACCATTGTGAATGATTGTCTGACATCTCCACCTGTGATTTGTTAATTTTCAGCAACATCTCATTGGTCTATCTCTGCTTTCTCATTTGTCCCCTCTGGCCCCTCCCTTGCAGCATCATCGAGGCGGTGTGCATTGGTTGGTTCACAGCAGAGTGCATTGTCCATTTCCTAGTGTCTCGTGATAAGTGGGACTTCATTCAGCGGCCTCTGAACATCATTGACCTTCTGGCCATCCTGCCATACTACATCTCTGTTGCCATGACGAGCCTGACGGGCGAGAACTCGCAGCTGCAGCGAGCCGGTGTGACACTGCGTGTTCTTCGCATGATGCGGATCTTCTGGGTTATCAAGCTGGCGCGTCACTTCATGGGCCTGCAGACACTTGGCCTGACGCTTCGTCGCTGCTATCGTGAGATGGTAATGCTCCTGGTCTTCGTCTGTGTTGCCATGGCGATCTTCAGTGCGCTGGCTCAGCTGCTAGAGCACGGCCTTGACCTGGAGGCTGGAAACCATGACTACGCCAGTATCCCCGCTGCCTGCTGGTGGGTCATCATATCCATGACCACAGTGGGCTACGGGGACATGTACCCGATGACGGTGGCGGGACGCATGCTCGGAGGCCTCTGCGTGGTGAGCGGCATCGTCCTGCTGGCGCTGCCCATCACCTTCATCTATCACAGCTTTGTCCAGTGCTACCACGAGCTGAAGATGCGTTCAGCTCGCTGTGGCCGCAGTCTGTCGGGCGAATTCATCAACTGACCGTCATCCTGCTGCTGAGGAGGGGCGCTGCCATCAGCTCCATCACAATGAGAAGGATACAATCGATCGGACCAATCAAAAAGCAACTTGAGTTTTCCCCTGACGCCTCCATCGGAGTGAGTGTGTGTGATTGGCTGAATACAGGGTGTAGTGAAACATAACCTAACCCTCCATTTGCTGTTTTCAAGTCCAAACAGGACTCAGGTGACTTTACTTTGATAGTTTCTCATCCTGATTCGATCTCACAGACAGTCAGGTTCTGTTAGGTTGCTCAGAAGAGTCGGGGAATAATGCGCTCACACAGTGAAATGGTGGTGAGATAAACTCACACCATGCAATGCCCCCTCAGGTTAGGCATGAGAGGCAACCCGGCGGTCTGTGGCATAATTGAACCCCTCCTTTGTTTCCATGATGACCATAGAGCCAGTCAGCTGAAGTGTTGAAAGCATTTGGTTTGAATGTCCGGATGGAGAAGCGGGCGGAGTGTGAAGTATCTGACTACTTCTTCTTCTGTGTGAAATGCTGCAGGGTTTGAACCAAAGTACACTTATACAGGCGACCCCTTTAACCTTTGACCTTTACTTCAGAGATGTCAAACTCTCCATTTAGGAGAGTGTTTAAAAGGCTCATGTGTTTATGAACTCTGACCTCTGTTGCCTGATTTCGATCAGAAAACCACATCAGCTCATTAAAGGTTAAACCTGAAAACCTCACTGACTCCACCTGTCCATCATTTAAACATCGTCTCAGTGTTGCACAAAATACAATAACAATGAAATCAGGTTTTCACATTAGAGTTACAATGGGATTCACACAAAACACCTGACATTAAAGCTCCTCCCACTGTGTCACAGGTGGAGTCCATGTCAGAAGGTCAGACAAAAGGCTGAAACATAAAAAAAAAACCTCTTCATATATTTTACAGGTGAGACTCTGAGAAGATGCTGAAGGTTTCAGCTAAATAAAGACGAAGAACGAAGTAACCTGGAAACACCTGAGTGATGAGAAAGTCCACACTCAGAGCTTCTGACAAACTGTGAGAGCAACAGACCGTGGGCCTCGTGAGACCCAAGATTTTTACTATCCGGCTGAGCCGTCCTCTGGGGACACACACACACACCCACACGCTGTGAGGGTGTGTGTGTGTGTCTGACGGGTTCTCCTGGCGTGTTCTCAGAGTGAGAGCTAATCAGTAACATGGCAGCTGAACAGCCGAGACCATCTCATTTGTGAACTTTTCTCAGCAAATGTTTGTTTGTGTTCTTTGTGTGTGACGTCACACATCACGTTAGTTTGATGTTTTTAAATCCAAGCATGCACATGCCAAGTGGCGTGCTGATGGTGATTAGTTGATTCTGATTGGGCTGAGATCTCCTCGGTGCCTGAAGCTGACCTTGGATCAGCTCCTCTCTTTGAGTTTAAAAAAACTCTTTCTAAATCATCTGTTAACAAACCGAGCGAGCTGGAAGTAGACGAGAGCAGCGAGGAGGCGGGAAGGTCGTCACAATAAAGCGAGTTTGTGATGAATCACGCGTGGTTCATCGCCTCTTGCCGTGTGACTCCAAATCTTAAATCAGAGAAAACATTCACGGAGTGTGTGAGTTCTCACAGGAACGCAGCGTGTCGAGCATCTCTGAAGGACGTGGCTGATCAGAGACAGGAGCAGAGTTCAGCTTATTATTAGCCGGGTCTGCAGATAGAGACAAGGCACAGGAACCTTTCAGTCTTTTGTTTTGCAGAAACATCAGCAAATGTAAAATGATTCTGTGGGGAGAATAAACACCAGCATCACCCAGTCTTCAGGAATAACTTCCTGCAGATTTTTTATCCAGTCTGTGGTAACCCCTTCAGTTTCTCATGAATGGATATAGTATCTGAGACAGCAAACAGCCAGCTGTTCATCTGCATCTAAAGGTCAAAGGTCACTCTTTGAGAATGCCCACATGTTGGACAGAGAAGACAGATGGAGTGAAGGAAGCATGTCCACTGTGAACAACCATCTTTGAACAGAGGGTGGGGCTTACGACACCAACTGTCTGCCATCTATAATCCAGTCTGAGATGGTAAATGGCAAATGGCCTGCATTTGTATAGCGCTTTACTCAGTCCCTAAGGACCCCAAAGCGCTTTACACTACATTCAGTCATTCACAGACACATTCACACACTGGCAATGGCAAGCTACATTGTAGCCACAGCTGCCCTGGGGCGCAATGACAGAGGCGAGAGATCAGAAGCCATAAGAAGATCACCTGTAACCTTCACTAAAGCTGTTTCTGTGCTGTGATGGGCTCTGAAACCTGATGGAAACTCCTCAAATAAACCCAGCTGTTTTAGAACTACTACTCTCAGTGTTCTTGTTCAATTTTGGTTGGAGAGACAAAACCTGCAGCTCAGAATCAGCGCAAAAAGACGTAATCACAGCGCGGACCGGACGCATCAGGATCGCTAAGCTCCGACAGCGTGTCCGTCTACGGGCCGTCGGGTGAGAAAGCCTAGAAAGACAAAGCTGATTCTTTTTTTTTTTTTTTTTTTTTTTTTTTTTCTTAAATGACATCAGAAACAGCAGTATGCGACATTACGTGATGGCAGAGCTTCAGTTCATCCTTTGTCATTTTTTTTTTTTTTTTTTTTTTTTTTTTTTAATAAATAGGACAGGGGGAATGAATGAGAGAGAGAGGGGGAGAGAAAGAAAGAAAACCCAAGGGGAGAAGAGACGGTGAGAAGGGGGGGGAAGAGAGACAAAAAAAAAAAAAAAAAAAAAAAAAAAACTCCTGGGTCACCTGTATGGAGAAAAAACAAACAAACAAACAAACAAACAGAGGAGACAGCAAACAACAAAGAGCAACATAATAATAGAGAAAACAAAGCACCATCACAATAAACTAGCTAGTCATAGATATCAGTATTTACTAAGTAATAAACGATATTGTGCAGCACGCAAGATAGACAGCGCACAGTGTGCTTTGAGGCAGCAGCCAAGAAAGCTTTAGTCCGCGTCTGTGAATACCCATGTGTGCATACCTGTGTGGATCAGCATGCTTGCATTCCAAAGGTTTCTCCATGTAATGATCTGCTAGGGAGTGTGGGGGGGCCACAGCTGATTCTGATGCGTCGGGTCCGTTCTGTGTTTACGTCTTTGTGTGGAGTCCGTGTACCTGCTCTCATTTGCTGTTTGGTTGTTGTTGAAATGGTTTGGTGAGCTTTAATCTGAGAATCTGGCATTTCTGGCAAAACACTGTTATATTTAAAAGTCGATTCAGGATTTAATGAATTGATATCGCTTTATTCAAGCTACTCACCTCCCACTTCCACCTGCACTTTCAACTGGACCACGGCCAATCAGAGAGGTCCCGCCCCTTACTATCTCTGATTGGTTTAGTCCACGATAGGGGCATAATGTGTGTCTGTTGTTGACCACAGGGAAGGTTGCAGATTTTTTGTTTTTTGCTACCGGAACATTTGGTCGCACAGGTGCAACCAAATATCTTTTTTTAGTCGCACCACTGAAAAATTTGGTCGCATTTGTGACCAAATTGGTCGCACTCTAGAGCCCTGAGGAGGCGTGCTGACCTGGACGGGACACTTCATTGTTATTCCTGTGTACTGCCTCACTGCCTACTGGAGATCACCATCTGATGGACCAACAGAACCGCATCAGAGAGATTCTGAGACCATCAAACCCTCCCCCCTTCACCCTCCATCGCTTGGCTGCACTTAGAAAGCCTGAAAAAGTCCAACATTCACCAAGAACAGATCCGAGTTCTGCTTGATAGAACAAACCTGGTCTACAGTGAACCAACACACCTGAAAAAACCCGATGGTTTCATTGCAGCCACCTTAATAAAAATTCTAATAAATACAAAGCAATTATAATTCAAATCAAAGCATGAATTAATTTAAAACCTTCATTAAATGCTCTTGTTTGGTGAAGAGCTGCCAAAAAATAAAACCACAAAAACAAAATTAAAATAAGATCAACCTCTCTGCTGAACTTTGACCTCAATCAGCTTATTGAATGAAAGTAAGTTTGTCAATTAGACCTAGAAGCAGCTGTGAACGATAAAATTGATGTTTTTTTACTAGACGCACAGTGATTTCAGTGAAGCAGCTGCAGTGAGTGTAGCATGCTCATAGGTTTGGAGATATGACTCAGTGAGCACACTCAGTGAGCACACTCAGTGAGCACGCTTAGTGAGTTCAGCTGCTCTCTGCGGAACAGCAGCTTCTATTTTCAGTCATTTTCATCCACAGAACTGCAGCCTCAAATCTCTGCAGCTCAGAGTCACGAAGATTCCCACAGGACTGGAAAACGGTCCAAAAGCCCGGAGAGGCTGGAGAGCCTCAGGTGTCGCTCACTTCACACCTCCTTTGAGGGATTCGGCCCTCAGGGGGGGTCAGGGGTCATTAGAAAGAACCAAACGTCATCACCATCATCATCGGGACAGTGCAGGGCTAAATAAAGCCTGAGCCCACCCGGAGGTTAAATGGGCTAACTGAGCTCAGGTGTGTCTGGAGTTGAGCCAAGAGTTTCCCCTCAAATAAAAACTGATGATGTCACACACGGAGGCGATGAACATGTCTGATTCATTCAACACGCTTTTAATCTGACGACCTTCACATCTGCTCAGACACACACATCCTGCTTTCAGTTTGGACACGCAGGTTTCTATTCACACACACCTTTGAAAGACACACACACATTTTCTACTCATCTTTTATTTGGTGAGATTCTGAAAGGTTCTGAAATAGAGTTCATTAGAAATATTGATCAGGAGGAGATTTTCAAAATAAAATGAGGAGGATTTTTTAAAATGTTACACACATTTGTTCTTCCAAAGCTGCTGCGTGCCATAGTTCTCCCTCTGTTGCCATGGAGATGGTGACAGGATGCTTGAAGCAAGATGTCAGGGTAAGAGATCACACACACACACACACACACACACACACACACACACACACACAAGCCCTTTCAGCTATCTTAGTGAGGACCTTCATTGACATAATGGTTTCCCTAGCCCCTTACCCTAATCCTAACCATTAAAATGAATGTCTAACCCTAACCCTTACCCTATACCTAACCATAATCTAATTGTAACCCTGACACCACATTTTGAGCCTCAAAAAGGACCGGTGTGTGTGTCCTCACAAGTGACTGCTGGTTCACACAAGTATAGTAGAATGCAGATTTCAGTGCTCAGAAAGATAGCTAGACAGGAACACACACACACACTTTATGTTTGTGTTATTGTTTTTTCAAAACTGCAGCTGATCCTCACAGCTGACCATCGGTAACCATGACAACAGAAAGCACCAGGCCACTGTTTCCTTGGCAACAGCAAGGCAAAGGCCTCAAATAAGTGATATGTGACATATTACCATGACAGCCTGACAGGAAGTTAATCGTGGCCATGAAAAACATTAGTAGGCAGCTCTGATTGGCTGTTGTCATGGTTACGCTACAGGGTGTCAAAACATACATGCCACTTACATACATGTCAGTTCTTTCCCAAATTTAGCAACCCATTCATCCATTAGGGCCTCAAGTAAAAACAAAGAAACAAATTTATCCGCTCTTTGGGGTTCCGAGTGTTTCAAATAATTCATAATTATACGATCAATAAACTCCTCTATCACCTAATTTCTGTTCCAGTCATGTGATCATTTCGGTGGTCTTAAAGTCTGACTGAAAATAAACACAAGAACATAAGGAGCAGTGAGGCAAAACAACAACAACAACACTTTTAAAACTGAGGGGAAGAGATCACAACTTCAGTTTTTGCAGTTTCAAGACTTCCTGCAGAATTTTTCAGATTTCCTATCTAGTTTGCAGAGCTCATTCTTCGTTTGGACTCCTTTGTGGTTATAAACCTGGCTGCTGATGAGGCTGGAAACCAGCGGCTGAACAACAGCAGCACGTTTAAGCTTGATCAGCTGTTGTTAGAATTTATTTAATATTACTTTCTACTCGAGGATCTTTTTCTACAGCTGACGGCTGGTAACTGTGCAGGGGCGGATCTAGCAAAGTTTAGCCAGGGGGGCCGATAGGGCATTAACAGGGAAAAGGGGGCACAAAGACATACTTTTCTTTCTTATTCTCATTTAAAATGTCTAGCTTTTAATAAATAATTATCTGACACCCAAAGTTTTAATTTGATGCAAAATGAATAGAAGTCCATTACTGTATATAGTAACTATTAAGTCTAATATATATATATATATATATACCCTAGTAAGCTATAGTACTTTTTCCTTTGGGAAGGTACCATCTGTGCAGTCTGCAATTTTGTTGAAGAAAGATGTTGAATCTATTTAATATTTCTTGAAAAATAATTGATTTCTGTGCATTTTCTGTGCACTGCATCACATTAAGGTTGATTACGTTGATTAAGCATCATGAGGTGGAGCGTGAGGGGTGGTTCCCCATTTTTTATTTATTTATTTTTGTTGTTGCTGGGAGTTGGAACCCTATTAGTTAGGTTGCTTAATATTTATGCTAAGTACTCTTTAAAATACCAGAATAGGGAGGATGGTGTAGGTTTAAGTTTATTAGATTGATCAGTATTGCTGAACTATGAAATTTTTTTTTTTTGCATACAGGTATAACAGAATAGCTTTAGTGTAGTTGTTGTTTTAAACTTGAGTATGAACTTACACAAAATGCAGCAAGATATTTAAAAAACAGTTTTGTTGATTAAAAAACACTATATCGGATTCATATCGGTATCGGCAGATATCCAAATTTATGATATCGGTATCGGACATAAAAAAGTAGTATCGTGCCATCTCTAGTATATATTTTGAAATATTTTGTCGCTTTTCTAAATAAGATAAGATAAGATAAGATAAGATAAGCTTTATTAGTCCCACACGTGGGAAATTTGTTTTGTCACAGCAGGAGTGGACAGTGCAAAAGTTATGAGGCAAAAATTAGAATACAATAAGAATAAATACAGTACACAACTGTACAGAATAGAATAAAATAAAATAAATATACAATAAGATAAAAATAGAATACAAATACAAATACTATATACAACTGAGTAAAAATACAACGATGACAGAAAGGATTATTGCACTTAGTATTATTGCATATGTATGGATGTGTGTGCTTGATCAGTTAAAGTCTTTATTATGGAGTCTGACAGCAGTGGGGAGGAAAGACCTGCGAAATCTCTCCGTCCCACACCGTGGGTGCCGCAGTCTCCCACTGAAGGAGCTGCTCAGTGCTGTCACAGTCTGCTGCATGGGGTGGGAGATGTTGTCCATCAGGGATGACAGCTTAGCCGCCGTTCTCCTGTCACTCACCACCTCCACTGGGTCCAGAGGGCATCCTAGAACAGAGCTGGCCCTTCGGATCAGCCTATTCAGTCTCTTCCTGTCCCCAGCAGAGATGCTGCCGCCCCAGCAGACCACGCCATAAAAGATAGCAGAAGCCACAACAGAGTCATAGAAGGTCTTCAGGAGTGGGCCCTCCACTCCAAACGACCTGAGTCTCCGCAGCAGGTACAACCTGCTCTGCCCTTTCCTGTAGAGGGCGTCTGAGTTATGAGTCCAGTCCAGTCTATTGTTCAGATGAACACCAAGGTACCTGTAGCTGTCCACAGCCTCAATGTCCATACCTTGGATGTTCAGTGGTTGCAGTGGAGAATGCTTGTGCCTGCGGAAGTCTACCACCAGTTCCTTGGTTTTACTGGCGTTGATCTGGAGGTAGTTCAGCTGGCACCAGTCCACAAAGTCTTGGGTCAGACCTCTGTACTCCTTGTCGTCCCCATCAGTGATGAGGCCGACTATTGCAGAGTCATCAGAGAACTTCTGCAGGAAGCACTGGGTGGAATTGTGGGAGAAGTCTGCAGTGTAGATGGTGAAGAGGAACGGAGCCAGAACCGTTCCCTGTGGGGCCCCCGTACTGCAGACGACCCTGTCCGACACACAGCCCTGAGTCCTCACATACTGTGGTTGGTCGGTGAGGTAGTCCAGGATCCAGGTAGTGAGGTGATGGTCCACTCCAGAGTTCACCAGCTTGTCCTTTAGAACCGAGGGAAGAATAGTGTTGAAGGCACTGGAGAAATCAAAGAACATGATTCTCACAGTGCTTCCAGCGGTCTCCAGGTGAGCGAGGGAACGATGTAGGAGGTGAATGACGGCATCATCCGCTCCAATGCCAGGCTGGTAGGCAAACTGAAGTGGGTCCAGTGATGAGCTTATTAGGCGCCGAAGCTGAGCCAGGACCAACCGCTCCAGGGTCTTCATCAGGTGGGATGTCAGAGCCACCGGCCTGTAGCTGTTGAGGTCCTTGGGGCGTGAAGTCTTTGGCACTGGTACAACACAGGAGGTTTTCCAGAGCTGTGGGACTCTTCCCAACCTCAGGCTCAGGTTGAAGAGGTGCTCCATCACCCCACACAGTTGGTCCGCGCAGGACCTGACGACCCTCGAGCTGATGCCATCTGGACCCGCTGCCTTCTTGCCATTAATCCTCCTCAGTTCCCTCCTAACCTGGGTGGTTGAGAGAGACAGGCTGGAGCCTTGTGTTGAGTGTGTATTGGATGCTGCAGTTGGGGGTGGGGGGGAGTGAGCAGGGTGAATAGAGGAGGTGTGAAGTGTCTGAGGTGGAACAGCAGCAGTGGGGGTGGGTGAGTCTGCAGCCGATGTTGCAGACTGCCTCATGGCTGAATCAAATCTGTTGAAGAAATGATTCAGTTCATTTGCCCACCTCACATCCCTCCCAGGCAGAGAGTTCTGCTGTTTGTGGCCCGAGATGGTTCTGAGGCCTCTCCAGACTTCACCAACGTTGTTTTGTTGAAGCTGGTTCTCCAAATTAACTTCTAGTTCCTTAGTGGAATATTCGCTTCTATTCTATTCTCTCGCTCTCTGCGCGGTTGTGTAAAACCTTTTCAGTGCTCAGTATAAATTAACAGTTGGTGCGTTAACGCAGATTTCAGGCGTTTGTTGTTGCAGTTCTCTTCTCCTCTAGCAGGTGTCACTGATTCACTCTGTCCCCTGTTGCACCACAGAAGAAGAGGAAGTGCGTTAACAGCGGAAGAAAAGGAAGTTCGGCTCTCAACTCAAAGTTAAAACATTATCGATTAGAGATCGGAGCGGGAGAAGGATCTATTGGTCAGTGATCGGAGGTGAGTTTCGGGAGGAGCTCGCTTCTGCTTTTATACGTTGTGTCTCTTCCTTAGCTTTTCCGTGCTAACATTTAGCATCAGGAACTTCCTGTTTGTCGATACCAAAACTGAGTAATAGACCAGTCAATAATATGATGGCAAACTGACGAATGGTGGGCAATAATCGATGCTCTGCGGATTGACGTGGGTTGATAATCGATTAATTAGGAATTACAGGTCAGCCTGAGCTGAACTCAGTAACTGATCAATTACTCATCACCGGAACTCATCACTGATCAATAAGACCAGACAGGGAATAGTTTGCCAGTTTATTAAACTTCAGTGTGATTGGACTGTGATCAATAAAACCCCTATCAGTGCAGTGTGAAAAGACCTGATCAATAAACTTTAACCCGAATCCAATCAGACCGATTGGAGGGTCACATCTGCTGTCTTCAGCCCGCCCTGTGAAACAAGTAACGACGAAGACGTCGTTTCTCAAAAAAGCTCCAATTTATTCGTTAGATTAAACACAAGAAGTAACACATCCGAATCATTTATTTATTGTAGAAGAAGAGCATTATGGGCAAGGGC
Source organism: Diplotaxodon limnothrissa (assembly GCF_057381915.1). Classification (NCBI taxonomy): domain Eukaryota; kingdom Metazoa; phylum Chordata; class Actinopteri; order Cichliformes; family Cichlidae; genus Diplotaxodon; species Diplotaxodon limnothrissa. Next base: position 32,459,417 of record NC_140608.1, on the reverse strand, counting down.
TAAGTATGGATGGAGAGCGGCGTTATTTATGCTGAAATAAAGAAGATGTATAACAGAGCGCTCACTGTGAACGATTGAACTGATGACTGCGAGCATTTTAAAACTGACCTTACAGCTGCTACAAAAACATTTTAATAAACGATGTTAAAATAGAAAAGTCCACGTCCGCCTGCAGCCTCGCTCGGCTCTCTTGGCTCTGCTCGTCAGGCCTGAAAGCGTCTGATTGGCTGCTCTGCCCTCATTGCATCCACGACCCGTTCAGCTGCGATAAGTCTGCTAACTGTACGTTAATGGTAACAGATGGCCAATGTGATTATGGGGTCACTGCTAACAGTTAAACAGCTAATGCTAACATGTACGCCGACCAAGTTAACGTTTGTGTGACTGTTTAATACTTCAGTGTTGTTGAAACGGGAGCTTTACTGACATCTGAACTTCCTCTTAAAGTGTTGTTCAGTGTGACGAACTGTGTCGACTTCAGCTGTTAGTGGGTGGGAGCTGTGTGTGACACTGGTATTGATTTCACTGCGTGTTGTGCTCGTATAACTATGCATGTGACAAATAAAGAATCTTGATACTGTTGTAAACCTTTATTCTGAAAGCATCTAACTTCCCGTTAAGCCAAAATATCTCTGACCCCTGACCTTAACTTACGTCTGAAAACTCGTCACCTGACTGTCAGCTGTCCACACAGCCTGGACCAGGGGTCCGTTCTTCGTACCTCGCTAAGTAAGTTAGCTGGATTTGATTGTTGACGATTTCGCGTGATCTTGGATCGTTCGGTTCTCCGAAGCTCATCCGGGACTTGCTGTCATAGCAACAGATCCGTAAGCGTAAACCTGCTTGGGAGCAGGCTTACTTTATGTAAACAGTATTAGATCGCGCCCACTCAGGTATGTCCGCTTCATTTATACATATTATCAATGTAACTAAAGATAATGCAGTACTTGATCCTTTTATTGATTTCATACAGATACATACTATTAATCATTCTATGTCATGTATTTGATTATTTCAGATGTAATTCATATTTTAGAGTAGTAATAGTAAATTACTTCATGTAATCAAGATGAGAGACCACGGCTATAAAAGCGAAGGTGGATTTGGGAAGCCTGTCGCAGCCATGTCCTGTCCGTATACGCGAGCCACCCATTGCGGAAGGTGCAAGATTGATAAGGAGAGTTTTCAGAATTCAGCGTATATTGCGGGATAGACAAGCTCCTTTAGCTCAGCGCGACAGTGTGCTCATAGAGAGATATCGATTTTCCCTTGAGGGTATTATTCACTTAACCAACTTGTTGACGAGGGGGTGCAGGACCACCACCTGTCTTTTTTTGCTCTGCCCTTGGTTGCTGTTATAAACAAACAGATTATTTCAGGGTCTCTTTGCAAGAGACTAAAAGCAATATAAGTGATAAATATTACCATTCTGTAGAATATTCTTATATTTCACTTTTACTTGTTCCCATGTTCTAGTGGGTCCTGTTGTGGCTCTAATGTGAAAGAGGATATAATGTAATATAATATAATATAATCTACCCTACCGCCTACTGGTGTTGGCCAGAGGGGCCGATGGCGCGATATGGCAGCCTGGCTTCTGTCAGTCTGCCCCAGGGCAGCTGTGGCTACAACTGTAGCTGCCTCCACCAGTGTGTGAATGTGAGAGTGACTGGATAGTGGCATTGTAAATCGCTTTGGGTGCCTTGAAAAGCGCTATATAAATCCACTCCATTATTATTGTTATTATTAAATTACTTACGAGTTTAATTTGTCAGCAACTTTCTGCCAGCCCTCTCTCCTTGCTTTTGCAGCCTTTGCAGTGTTCCCTTGCGTTTTAATTAAACTCTGAAACTCCTGAAATCCCTCAATCAAGAGTTCTTGCTCTGCTGCCAAAAAATACTGAGCGCGCTCCTTCGACATTTTCACCGACCAATCAAAGGGTTGCCGATCAATGTTTCTACTATCGATGCGTAGCCCCTGTTAAGCCACCCAGTGATCTCACATTACTTCATCCAGCTATACTAATCGTCAACAACAGGTGTGTTCGGAGAACCGGAATAGCGAGCTCAAAGTTAGCGCGATGATTTGATCTTGGATGTAGTAAGCGAGGTACGAAGAACGGACCCCAGGTGAATAGCAGTGATGGCACATCTGTGCGTGGGTCAGTGTGGCACTCTGACTGATGATGTTAAATTCTTTGATGTAACCTGACAGTCACATGTCGCATCTGCAGTGAGCTCCTTACATGAAACTATTTTCTGTTTGAGTAAACTATGACAGACTCTGTTTCCTGTTTTCTCAGAACTTCAGCGCATCACTTCCTGTTTGGTTATAGTGTGTGGATTCTTTCTCAGATGTATTACTATCGCTATGAGAATGCTGAGATCAACTGCTGCTACAAATACCTGATGTTCAGCTACAATATTATCTTCTGGGTGAGTTTCACACATCTATCACCTGTTCCTCTTGTCTGACCTCAATGGCATGATGCCGTTTGTTTTCCATGACAAAAAGATAAAAAAAAAAAAATGAAGTAGTAGAAGGTACATGAGTATGGGAGACCATTGCCCCCTGCTGGCAGCATGCAGATACAGCAGAGGTTCTGCACACACCAGAACAGAACAATAACAAGAGAACAGAGCTAAAGAGATTTCCTGTGTCTGTGCTGTTTCCTGTACAGACTTTCACTGAGCTAAACTAGACACTCTGTTTCCTGTCTGCCCATGGGTGACAGGAAGTGAGGTCACTCGCTTCCTGTTTAGAGGAAGTGTGGGGTTAACAGATGAGATTGTGTGAGGTTCAGTCTGTCCAACACTTCTTGTCTGTGACATGTTTATATGAGTTTGGCTGACTGCAGCAGACCAACCAATCAGACACTGTGTGGTCACATGTAAAACATCTGGAATTAATTCAGCAGGGTGGGATCGGTCTAAACGTTGGTCAGTTGAGTCTTGTTTCCGTGGCTCTGTTTAATTGCTGGTGTGTCTGTGTTGCAGCTGGCTGGCATTGCCTTCATTGCAGCAGGTTTCTGGGCATGGAGTGAGAAGGTGAGTGACGCTGAGGGGTGTGGTCTCAGTCTTTGTCTTGCTGAGAGCAAGTGTAAGTCTCGCGATGAGTCATCAACAGAGATGGGCAGTAACGCGTTACAAGTAACGTTACAAGTTACAAGTAACGCGTTACTGTAATCTGATTACTTTTTTCAAGTAACGAGTAAAGTAAGGGATTACTATTGCAAAATCGGTAATTAGATTACCGTTACTTTCCCGTAGGAACGCTGCGTTACTGCGTTACTAAAACCGTGATTTTTTTGCGAGAATGTCTCATGACAGTGACGTAAGCAAGTGCGACGTTGGTGACAACAGCTGTGTGCAGATCAACAATGGATCATATATCGAGTGCAGAGAGAGTATGAGCGTGCAGCGTTTAAAGCGTGGAAGTACTGACCTTACTTTGAGTTTGATCCCATAAAAAGTGACAAAACCATTAGCATCCGTTGTGCGTGGGAAGAAAACTTTTTACAGCGAAAAAAACCCCTAAACTTCCAAGCAAGCACCGAGTGCGCAACGAGGTAATGGGAAACTCGCGGATTCTTCCACTGACCGCGGCACACCTGCACCAGGGTAAACCTCCGCCTACCCCACTCCTGCTTTACAGGTGAAAATAGAGCAACAGGACCGCTGAGTCTTTGACTTTATTTATTGTCTGTTGTGTTTTACTTGCATCTATTTGAAAGACTGAGTGTAAACACAAAAATATTTTATTTTATGTGCTGGAATGTGCAGAAAATAGGTTTAAATGTTAAACTAATTTATTCAAGTCAGAGAATGTTGCAGATAATTTAATGTTTGCTTGATGCATAAAGTTAAAAGATTAAAACTGATAAAACAAGTTAAAAAAAGAGACTTTTCCATTTGATTACATTTTGTATGATGGATTATGCAGAAAAAGTAGAATGGGGCTGAAAGATCTATCGCTTTATCACCTGTTCAGGTTGTAAATCGTGTTTTTAAAAAGTAACTAAGTAACTAAGTAATTAATTACTTTTGAAAATAAGTAATCAGTAAAGTAACGGGATTACTTTTTTGGGGGAGTAATCAGTAATTAGTTACTGATTACTGTTTTCAAGTAACTTGACCAACACTGGTCATCAACACATGAAAACTTTAAGTCTAGGCTGTTTCTACTGAAATGACTTAGACCACAGTTTGTTTTCTCAAACTGCAAGCTTTTAGATGACAATGCGAAGAACAGCTGATCAACGGCTTTGACTTTTAGGTGTCGGGGGTTGGTTTTGCCTGTTTCCACGCCGACCAATCCTGTAATAACAGGTGACTCCATCTAGATCAGGGGTGGGGAACTCCAGGCCTCAAGGCTCAGTGTCCTGCAGGTTTAGACGTGTCTGCTGATTCAAATGGTTAAATGACCTCCTCAACATGTCTTGAAATTCTCCAGAACCCTGGTAATGAATTCGTCATTTGATTCAGGTGCGTTGACTGAAGGTGATGTCTAAAACCTGCAGGACACCGGCCCTCGAGGCCCTGATTTACAGCCATCTTCACAAACATTTTCCTGCTGTGACCAAAACTCGGCCGGAGCACCAAATTTGATTCATAGTTTGGGGAAAAACAAAAAACGATTTCACCACGGTCAGCTGAAACCACTTTGCTGTGATGGTTGCTGCAGACTACATGAGGCTTTCTCTGCTGGTTCACAGGGAGTGCTGATGGACCTAACCCAGGTAACCCGGGTGCACGGGTTCGACCCAGTTTGGTTGGTTCTGGCAGTTGGTGGCATCACCTTCGTCCTGGGGTTTGCTGGCTGCGTGGGAGCGCTGAGGGAAAACATCTGTCTGCTGAAGTTTGTACGTGAACACATTTTAAGCTGGAAACTTCCTGCTGTGCATCAGATTTTCAATGTTGAAATGTTCTGTGTGGTTCTTGTGATCAGTTCTCAGGTGTGATTGGCTTGATCTTCTTCCTGGAGCTGACGGCGGCAGTGCTGGTGGTGGTTTTCCAAAGTCAGGTCAGAGCATGGATCAACGAGTTCTTCCTGGAAAACATCAAGGGGTACAGAGACGACATCGACCTGCAGAACCTCATCGACTCTGTGCAGAGGATGGTAAAACATCTGTTCCCTTTAGTACCGGGGAAAAAACCTTGAGAACTATTTCTTTATAGAGGAACTTTCAGCTTTTAGTTCTTTGGGGTCTTACCTTTGGAACTATTCTCACGCAGAACGCCTGCTGTGGCGCTCAGACCCCGCAGGACTGGAACCAGAACGTGTACTTCAGCTGCGACGAGAATAACCGTAGCAGAGAGAAGTGCGGCGTTCCGTTCTCCTGCTGCATCCAAGATCCTGCTGTGAGTTGATCAATAATCAGTTCTGATCGGTGCAGGCAATCAAACCGTTAACCTGCCATCTGTTTCAGGACTTGGTGATGAACACTCAGTGTGGCTATGACGTGAGGCGCAACCAGGTGAGGTCACTTCCTGTGGTGTCATTTAACACCTGCTGGACAGGTGAGCAGATATAACATGAGGCCGATGTGGCATCCCAGCTGCTGACAGAGGAATAGACTTGTATAAATAAGTTGCATGTTCCATTGAGAACCTCACAGCCTAACGTTCTCTGATGTTCTCGGGTTCCTGTGCAGTCAGAGTGGAGTAAGCATATCTACACCAAAGGCTGCATTGCGGCGTTGGAGGACTGGTTGCCGAGAAATCTGTACACGGTGGCCATCGTCTTCGTAGTCATCTCCCTGCTGCAGGTAAGCAAACATCTTTTACTCTGTGAGAAGGCTCAGGGTTTTATCAGCGTCAGAACTTTGACCTGATAAGTTCCCACTGCTGGAGGCTTCCTGAACAACTTTCACATCCTTTGGAGGTTTGCAGCAGGCGATTCATTCACCTGGCTGTTTTTCTCGACGTTCTGAAGTGTCACAGATGGCTTTCAGGTAGATTGGCGAGATCCAAAGGGCCCCAAAACACAAATTGCTGTTTGTGCGAATATCCACATATGTGTGGTTCAGGTGTCTGACAGAGCAACCCAACCCTCATAAACTCCTATTTTATTCACAAAAGAACAGAAAACCATCAAACTGAGAAAATCATTTCACCGTTTCGACAATATCTGGTCTGTGAGCTGAGCAGTCTCTCTCGCTCTGCTTCGTCCTGTTGTTGGTATAAAAGCTCTGGACTGCAGTCGGGCAGGTTCAGCAGCCGGACTCTTCTTCTGCAGAGCCGTGCTGCTTGAATAGATGCAGTTTAGCATGGTCCTGATCGGACATGAAGGCCTTCCTGAAGAACACATCTGGACAGAGCAGATGTGGCTCTAGAACCGGTTTGTACTTTTCTGCACTGATGGAGCCTTTCCAGATGTGCAGGGTGACTGGTTTCCATCTCAGAATTATGTCGGTTTTTAACGCAGTGCTGCCTGAGGATCAGTCATCAGCCTCATCCCTCCAGGGAGGCCTCCAGGGTATTTTGATGAAGTCATGTTCTGTAGATGATTAGATGTTCACAGTGATGTGTAGTTTTCACAGTGGGCAAGCTCTGCCTCTCTAATATGCTCTTTACGCAACTTTCTTACTTTAAATGAAAAGAAGACAGAAATTATTGTTTTTGATAGAAATATGCCTCTGGGACAACTGACTGGCACATTCGGGCCTGTTGCTAACCACCTCACTGATGCTGCTAGGAATCTTGGAGTTTTCATGGATAGCTCCTTCAAACTAGATAAACAGGTCTCTACTGTAAATGGTAAATGGCCTGTATTTATATAGCGCTTTACTAGTCCCTAAGGACCCCAAAGCGCTTTACATATCCAGTCATCCACCCATTCACACACACATTCACACACTGGTGATGGCAGCTACATTGTAGCCACAGCCACCCTGGGGCGCACTGACAGAGGTGAGGCTGCCGGACACTGGCGCCACCGGGCCCTCTGACCACCACCAGTAGGCAGTGGGTGAAGTGTCTTGCCCAAGGACACAACGACCGAGACTGTCCAAGCCGGGGCTCGAACCGGCAACCTTCCGATTACAAGGCGAACTCCCAACTCTTGAGCCACGATCGCTTACTGTGGTAAAAACCAGCTTTCACCAACTACGCCTAATTTCTAAGGCTAAACCTTACATACCTCACAAAGATCTGGAGAAACTCATTCATGCTTTCATCACTTCAAGACTGGATTATTGTAATTCTCTCTACTTGGGCCTACAATCTTCTCTTCTTCAGCGTTTGCAGCTGGTCCAAAATGCCGCAGCACGTCTCTTGACTGGCACTAGAAAGTACGATTCTATCACCCCTGTTCTGGCAAATTTACACTGGCTTCCTATTAAATACCAAATTGATTTTAAAATTTTATTGTTTACTTATAAAATTCTAAACAATATGGCACCTGACTACCTAGCTGATCTCCTCTGTCTGTATAGCCCTCAGAGAGCACTAAGATCATCGGGCCAACTGCTCTTAGTGCAACCTAGGTCTCGGCTGAAGACTAGAGGAGACCGTGCCTTTGCCGTTGCTGCACCCAGGTTATGGAATACTCTTCCTCTTCATATTCGCGCATCAGATTCCATTCAGTCTTTTAAATCACGTTTAAAAACGTATTTGTTTAACCTGGCATTCAAGGCGAATTAGGGTAATTTACATCTGGCTTTGCATTTAGATTATGTAATTATTTTATATTTTATTTATATCTGTAATTTATATTTTATATTGTGATTTTTTGTTTTTTATCTGTATCATGATTTTACTGGAAAGCACTTTGGTGTACTTCGGTCTTTAAAAATGTGCTATATAAATAAATTTTGATTGATTGATATACCCGATCATGTGACCCACCTGCTGAAAATTATCATGATTATCTGTTAAATGTTCCTCCAGCTGTTTCTCTTTAGAACTTTTTAAAGATGTGTGGCTTCCATCAAATTCAGAACAAGCTCGTGTTGGTCTAAAAGCTGAAATTGTTCTCTCAGTTAACTCAGGACTTTTGGACTTTAGAAAGTCGTGGTCAGGTGAGTGCGATTCTACCTGCAGGGATTTAGATAAAGAAGAAGAAGAACAGGTGGAAATGTGGCTTCTCCAGTGGTTCCAGCTGTCAGGTGTGTGTGTTAGGTGCTTGTAATGACCTGAGCCCACCTCTGCTGTCACAGCTAAACGATCCCACAGAGTCCACTCAGCCGTCTCTGCTCTCACCTGCTCACTCTGTTAGATTCACTCCTCATCAGGTGTATTTCTTTACAACACCTGTGTTTATAATCTGTTATAAACTCACCTGCACAACTTGTGCTTTCATCAGCTCATCTGAACTCTGGTGGTACTTTGAAGTAGTGCTATCTGTGTACCTGTCTGCCTGAGTACTTACTGGCTGATGTGTCTCTGAGCAGATGGTGGGGATCTACCTGGCCAGGAATCTGATCGCCGACATCGAGAAGGTTAAATTCAGCTACTGAAGCCTGCAAGGGGAGGGTGGGGAGCTTACACCAGGTGTTACAGGACCAACTTTCTTCAGATGTGCCTTCTTCTTCCTCTTCCTCCTCTGATGTCATTGCCATCGTAACTGAAACAAGGCATTCTGTTGTAAACTGGGAACGTACAACAGCACGGAAGCCACTTTCTGTTTGTGTATTTTGTTTTGTTTTTTTGCTTGTTCGGGGTCATGTGACGAAGTTCCACCCTAGGCTGCTTCGATGAATGTTTAGAAACCAATGTGACCTTTGACCTACCGACTTTACCGCTTAGTGCTTCCTAGAACAGAGTTCAGGTTCTCTGCGGGCGGTCCGAGGATCACCAGTACTTAACCTCCATCAATCGGCTGATAATTTTCTGAATAAACAACTTCCGGTCTGTGACATCAAATGTGATGTCATCACAGAAGGCTGAAGACAAACCTGGGTAGTACCACAAAAGAAGAAGCCTTAAATTCAAACTGTTCCTGTAAAGGTGATCGTGTGATTAAGTCAGCCGTTAGTAACACTGGACTGCTGTTAACAAGCTTTGAATACATAAAGTTTTGTTGAAATAAAGATTTCAGGACTTTTATTGTTGAAACTTCCTACTTTTGTTTCCTGTTTAAAGGCATTTATTCTGAAGTAGTGTCTAATAAAGTGAATTTTTACCTTTTTGTATTTGCCAGAATAAAAATTTGTTTTGTTTATTTTGTCCTGATCAGTTATTGATTGCCAAGTTTCCACAAGACAAAACTGATTGATTTGATAAAAAAAAAAAAAACCCGGCTAATTGAGTAAAAGGTCACAAATTGGATGAATCTGTAAGACAGGAATTTACAACATATCTGTGACTGACTGGTTCCTTAAAGTAAAACCAATAAAATCTGAGTTTGTTAACCCCGAGATGAGGAAAACTAGTTTTCTGTTCCAGAAAGACCATTAAAGCTAACTGAGTCAGTTGCCATGGTAACAGATTCTCTGACCCTCCCCTCCTGCTGCACCTGAACCAAGTGACTGATACTCTGACTCATAAAGTAAAATCTGTCAAAGCTCAGAGGAGAGAAGTAATCTGCAGGTGTTCATGTTTGTAGAAAAGCTAAATCCCAGACTGATGTTAGTTTGCTGCTTTGTTTACAGTCATTCAGTCGTCAATATATCAGGATGGAGGCAGTGATGATGTCACAGATCAGGATCAAATCTGTAGCCTCCATCTTCACTCTGTGTACAGTGATGACGTCACTGCATCTTACACACTGATCAATCATCTCTTATTATAATCTGTGTTTAATCATTTTTATCCAGTAATGGTAATGCTATAGGTAACTAATATCAGGCCCATCAGCAGGCTGAGTGTGTTTAGATCTTTAGTTTGTGTTTCCGTACGTTTTGTCTCAAACATAAGGGTTAGGCTTAGATTTCACATGTAAAATTAGGATTGCATTGTACGTGAACGATGACAAAGGCCTGTTGTATTCTATTCTGTTTTTAAGCTGGGGAAATCATGACAGCAGTTTGGGATGACCAGTTCATCCCAAACCAGCTTGATGGGGTTTAAGTCTGGAGACTGTGCTGGACACTCCATGTTTACAAGCTCACCATCTTGTTCTTTTTTCCTGTGGTAGTTTTGGCACAGCCTGGTCTTGTGTTTTAGGTCATTATGTTGCTGTAGGATGAACCCCTGACCAACTAGGTGCATACCAGAGGGTACTGCATGGCACTGCAGAATGCCGTGGTAGTCACTGACCCTGGATCAGCAAACAGCCCGAGACCATCACACTTCCTCCTCCATGTTTGACAGTCGATGCCACACACTGTGGAACCGTCTTTTCATCTTCTCCACGGCGTACAAAGATCCTGTGTGAAGAACCAAAGAGTTCAAATGTTGATTCCTCCATAATAACTTCTTCATGTTGTCCTGTGAGCCGCCTATCAAGCTGTTAACGCTCCGAAACTTGGCCTGTGTTTCAGTTGTGTCTCTGGGTCTGCTAGAACTCTATGGGCTCAAAATGTGGTCATAAATATTTTGTACTTGTAAAAAAGATTTGTATGTGTAAAAAGAATTTGTGTGTGCGTAAAAAAGATTTGTGTGGACTTAGCCAAAAAAAAAGTATGAATTTTGACCCTATTTTTCTTCCTTTCATCTGATTGGTCAATGTCATGTCAATCACAAATGTAACAATCCAATCAGAGAACAGATGGGTTTGGCTGTCGAGGGGCGCTTTTTTTGAACTGCAGGTCTTTGAAGGGAATAAATGCCCTTTTACATGCCAACCCAGCGTTTTCCTTCATCACCACTAAGGAAAACAGTCTGTGGTCGTCCGAGTGTGGTGATTTTTGTGTCACAGGTCTACGTTTTTAATACAGGGACTTCCACAGCCTTTTCAACAGCGCTGCGGACCGCGGGGTGGGGGCGGGCAGTGTTTTGGAAATGACAGTCTTCATTACAAAGCTTTCTTCGTTATGAATTAGCATACATGTTTTTATTGAACATTTGAAGAACCAGCAAAAAAACCCAAACTCTTGTAGAGGACATAAAGTCTAGTGATGTGCGATACCACTGATTTCCTTTCCGATCCGATACAAAGTTAAATTCAGGGTGGTATCGACGATACTGATCCGATACCGAGACTTTGTACAAAAACGTATTTCAGTTATTGTATCTCAAATTATAGCATCATAATGATTACAGGACATCGGATTACTTGTTCTTATCGCTTAATAATGCACAGTTATCATATAGAAATAAAAAAAAACTGAAGTTGTGCGCTATTTGAACACGTTGCCTGCCTGCAGCACTAAAGGACTCCGTGAGAGACGTCCGTCTCGCCCTTGCAGCACCTGTCCATGTCCACTCCTCCTCTTCAGTTCACCTCAACATAAGCTCGTCATATTCTTGTGCTTGATGAGGTTAGTAGTGTTGCCAAAACACCTCCCTTTCTTGCCACATGTATTGCAAACTACGTCTCAACCGTTTGTGGAAGTAAAATACGTCTGCACATGACTCCATTTATGCTCAGCCATTGTTGTGAGTGTGCACAACAAGGGGCTGGACACATTTATACAAACATATGTCACGACTATGACAGGCGGAAGACTAAGTAGTTCCTTCCAATGTAGACAATCCAAATGATATAGTTTATTTGCACTCTGTTCCTGTTAATGATAACCTACAAATTTACCCTAAATTACTAAAATATCGATATTTTAATATGAGTATCGATTCTAGAACATAAATGACTGGTATCGGAGGAATCGATATTTCAGTATCGATCCGCACATCACTAATAAAGTCAGAGATAGAAAAGACAAGGAGCAGGTGCATCTAGTACAGGTAGAGCTGCTGCAAAAACCCACAGAGCTCAGCAGCCAGCGCAACAAATTCTGGATCCTTTGCTTTTAATTAGCAGTTAGCATTAGCAGCACATCCTGCGTCCGATGTGAAAGGACCTTTATGCTGCGCACTGTGACTCACAGCAATGGTCCTGGGTCAGCCCTGACTTTGTGTTAAACTAATCCTAAAGTATTAATGGTATTTCTAACCACTGATATAGCACAACTTTTTCCTTTCAACAGCTGCTGAAAGTTAGGGGACCTAGCTGCTATCGGATATTTATATAGCGATCCTCCAAACTGTATCACCCTTCAAGGACCTGCAGTTCAAAAAAGCGCCCCTCCGGCAGCCAAACCCAGCTGTTCTCTGATTGGATTGTTACATTTGTGATTGACATGACATTGACCAATCAGATGAAAGGAAGAAAAATAGGGTCAAAATTCATACTTTTTTTTTTTGGCTAAGTCCACACAAATCTTTTTTACAAGTACAAAATATTTATGACCACATTTTGAGCCCATAGACCTCTTCCTGTCAGTTTGTTTGTCAGTGCGAAGGAAACCGTGCTCACTGACACCTTGACTTTCTTTGCAATTTCTCTGTCGGACAGACCTACATTTTTATGATGGTCTGTTGTCTTCCATCGTTAATCACCTTTTTCTCGTTATTTCTGTAGCAACACACTACTTTCTGCACTACAATACCGTCCAGCTGATGCTCACAAGGGTATGGTATGGTGTTCCAACACTGCTTTAATGCAGACAGAGGGGGAAGTAATCCAGAAAAGTACATTATTTTCCAGTTTTGGATAACCTTACCTTTTTTAACCTCTGTCAGTTCACCACTCAGCATTTTACCATTTCAAGCTGTTCATTGGAATTGAACAACTTGAAATATGTTTTAAAGATAAACGTCACGGTCAGCGCTGACACGCGCTCCTCTGCATGAACACGGAGCCTCTGCAGCCACCTGATCACAGCTGATTTCTTTAATGTGTTTCACATAAACAGGATGTGAGTCAGTCACGTGGTTCTGACCCGCGACATCTCCGAGATGAATGCTGGAGATCATCATCGCTGCTGTTGGAGGAAGCGGAGTCTTTACTCCGCCCCCTTACCTGGGAGGCTCACTCATTGGCTGAAACTATGTAAGGCGCTCCAGAGACGTTTTATTGATTACCTCCTGTGTGACGTCAGAGCCCTTGTACTTGGGTCGTGTGTGTCACTCACAGGTGCTCAAGAGCACTCTGGCACGGACTCCTGAGCGGGCATGTGATGGCGCGGTGAGCCCGCTGGACGGCGCTGCAGCACCTGAACAGGAAGCAGTGGCTCTGAAACCCGAACCTCCTCAGGCTCCTGCTCCCCCCCACCCCCCGCTCCTCCAGGCGAAGCGCGCGCTGCCAGAGCAGGCGGAGTCGGAAACGCGCATGCTCGTCGGTCCGTCCGTCTGCAGCTCCGCGGCTCATCTCGCTCCTCTCTCGGCCACTTCTGCTCCTTCGGCCCGCAGCGAAGCGGGGGATCTTCGGCCTGTGGACCGGCAGATCCGGCAGGCGGCTCGGCGGGGACAGACGCAGCTCGGCTCGTCTCGGCGGTGAAAACCCGGACGGAGGCCCGCAGTGTGCGCGGAGCCTCCCGCAGGCCTCCGGCCCCACTCCCGCTTTTTCTCCCGGAAAATGGACGGCTTCGCCGGCAGTTTGGGTGAGTCCGGCCGCCGCGCGAGCCCCGAGCGGCGCCCTCTCTCCTGTCCGCGCTGCCGCGGGGTGGCGGGAGCCGCACGCGCCTGTGGCGGCTTTACACGTGTCACTGGTGTATTTATCAGAGAGTATGCACCGCCCCTCCGGCATCTGCAGGGCCACAAAACCAACGGCCTCCTCTGAAGGAGGCTCTGCAGAACCGGACCTCCTGCAGGAGACCTCCTGAGGGGGGGGGTGAGAGCCAAGACGGGCTCAGAAATGTACATTCGGCTTTGTTTCAACCGCAGGGCCGCAAACCACAATTTAGACACCGCACTGTGTGTGTGTGTGTGTGTGTGTGTGTGTGTGTGTGTGTGTGTGTGTGTACACACACGCGTGGACTCTGATCTGCGGAACAAAGACTCAGGAAATGACTTATTGATTCACTCCTCACACCTCGGTGTGTGTGTGCGCGCGTGCACATGCGTGTTAGAGTTACATACATTTAAGCTCAGCTGTTCAGATTTACTCAGGAAATGAAGTTTAGTGTTTCTTTATTAACATTAAAAACAGTGGAGTTGAACCTTTCAGGGTTTATTTGTTCATGTAACCATGTGTGAACACGGGTGTCCCGTCCACATGCACTGCAGGTTTGGGCGCCATTATTGGTCTTACTCGCTCCTCCTGGGCTCCGTGGGTGCTGGGAGCAGGTCCTGCTGGGTCTGTGTTTCTCTCTCAGTCCAGTCATAGGCCATCTTCCTGCCTTGGCGTTTTCCTGCCTCAGGAAGCTGAAGGAAGGTCAGGAGGATGTGTGCTTCAGTGCAAACACGAAGGCGTCTGCGTTTTGTTGAACATGGCTCTGAAATCCTGAGCGCGATTATTTAGTGTGATTGTGAAAGAATAACAGAGAACTTGGCTCAGAGCTCAAAGCTGCTTTCTGCAGAAGTGCTATGAGGCGCACCTCTGCTAGGGGCGAAAGGAGCACCAAACCACCGCCGAGCCCCACACTTTGAGCACGCTCAGACTGGCTGAGTGTTTCAATAAGAACCATCTTCAAGTTCAGGTTTGAAGGAAGCGCGAAGAAACAATGCGTCTGGTTTAAGTTCATTTTGAAGTGTGTGTCGTGGTGCTGGTGCGAAGGGTGAGCTTTGCTCTCCGTGTCTGGTGTTTTCTGTCATGTGAGCTTTGAAGGTCGCACTGTGCTGTAGTTTCCTGGTGAACATCAGTTTCTACCTGCTGCATTGAGGTGGTAAAGTTCATTATTACACTTTTGTTCGATCATCTCAGAGGACGATCGCGCACTGACCTCTGCGCTGCTCCATATTTCTTCTCTAACATTAGAGACGAAATACATTTGTTTCAGAAGCTTTTTCTTTGAGCTCATGTCCAAACCAAACTCTCTGTGCTCGCTCCAGGAGGTTGACCATCCTGCACTCAACCTGGAGCTGATCTCTTTATTTGAAGATGGACGAAGAGCCTCGTGATCATAACCTGAAGCGTACAGGTATTTCCCCAAAAGTTGATTCTGTTCAGCTGGATGTTCTCAGTTCATCTGAACAATGACTGAAACCAGCACCACTGAATGAATGGGCTGGTAGGTCAGTTTATGATCATTAGTATGCAATATGCTCTTCCTTCAGTGGTGCTGGTTTCAGTCTTTGTGCAAATGTCCTGTTTATAAGGTTGGGGAAGCTTGCAGTCAGCTGAGACTGAAGGAGTCACCTGATGATGACGAAACGTTTCTCCCACTGAGAACGTCCAGATGAACAGAATCAACTTTTGGGGAAATACCTGTACGCTTCAGGTTATGATCACGAGGCTCTTCGTCCATCTTCAAATAAACAGATCAGCTGAGTTCGACTGCCCTCCTCCAGGTCGAGTGCAGGACAGTCAGCCTCCTGGAGCAAGCGCAGAGAGTGCGCGTTTGGTTTCGATTAGTAGTCTCTTTTTTTTCTTTGCACAGTTGAGGAGCGTATCAGGTCACATTTCACTGCGTGTTATACCTGTATAACCATGCACGTGACAAATAAAGAATCTTGGATCTTGATTGTATATACACGAGTCTGAGGTCATGGAGCTTTGGGGGGGGGGGTCCTAGAGCAGAAGCGTCAGTGTTGATTGGCTGAATCCCAACCCTAACTGAAATGGTCCTCACAGACGTAGATTTTCTGCTTCATTGGAATCCCAAACATGTTCGACCTCCATTTTTCCCACAATGGGTCAGTGTGTTGTTGCTTGGCGTGTCATTCAACGTGCTGCTTTTGCATTGGTGGCTAAGTAGATGAGGCTGGAACTAGGGCCGCTCAATTATGGCAAAAATGATAATCATGATTATTTTCACTGAAATTGAGATCTCGATTATTTGACGATATTTATTTAACAATAACAATGTATTGAATAATGACTTTAAAGATTGTCATAAAATAGTGCAATATATAGTGCAAATAGTGCAAATACTGATAACAGTGCAAATGTTTGCAATATAAAAATAAATGAAAAATGTAAACATCTATGTTTAGTGAACTTTGCAGTGTTGCTCTGTGGTGCAGCTACACTGTAGCAAAGTTTACACACTGTGTCTACTTGATCCAGTCTGACTCCATGAACCCATAATGCTTCCACACCACTGAAGTTTTTTTTACCTCTCTTTTCAACCAACGGCAGTCACTCTCCTCTCCAAATAACTTCTGCTTTGCTTTCCGAGCTTCCCTCGGGTCCTCTTAATCAGCGGTCCCCAACCCCCGGGCCTCGGACCGGTACCGGTCCGTAGAGGTGGAAATCACCATACATCCCGCGATACGATATTATCACAATACTTAATGCACGATACGATATTATTGCAATTTTTAAAAATATTTTGCAATATTCAGATTCTGTACATAAAGGTAAACTTTATCAATATTCATTTTATCTAATAACAAAGTCTCGCACTCAGTCTTTCTCTCATTTCAGTCAGTTTTATTGTTGACAAACTGAACGGTTTGTATTACAGTCTAGTCCAACTTAACTGGATGCAACCATCTGGTACAATTATAGCTATTCTGAACTATGCAATTTATGAAAACTATGCAGCCCCTTCAGCAACTGAAGAATTTGAAAGTAAATTAAAACAAAATATAATTTTACATTAAATAAAAAAAGTTTTAAACTTAATTAAAATAAAATAAAATAAAATTGAATTAAATAAAAATTTAAAATAAAACATGTCTTAAATTAAAATAAGTAAACGGTCATGTTTATTGCTGCCAAAAAAAAAAGTTAAACACATTTGGGGAGTGAAGGAATGTCAGGATTCTTGCTCAGAAAAAGGATCAACATGCTCTGAAGTCAGAGTTCCAGTCCACGAAAACTTTTTTGTAACAACATATCGATTTCTGCTGTCCCTGTATCGATACATTATTAGCAAACAAAATATCACAATACTACACAGTATTGATTTTTTCCCCCACCCCTACCGGTCCGTGAGTCGTTTGGTACCGGGCCGCGAGAGTTGAGGCTCAGGTGTGAAATGTATAGTTTTCAGGGTTTTTATCAGTTTTCAGCCTTATTTTGTTATTGTTTTTATCGTTTACTCGTTTTTTCTGGGTCTTTTCACGTGTGTTATGAATAAATCTTCTTTTTTTTCGATACCGGTACTAGTTTTATTTTGTTGCATTTATCCGCGACACCTTAAAGGCCGGTCCGTGAAAATGTTGTCGGGCATAAACCGGCCCGTGGCGCAAAAAAGGTTGGAGACCGCTGCTCTTAATTGTTGTGACACGTGTTCGAAATGCAGAGAGGTGCGCTCGATTTGCCACACAGAGCAGCGCGAGAGTAAAGCACCCAGGGAGGGGCTAATAATCGGCTCAGTCATTTTTAATGATCGTTGAAAGCCCAGATCATAATCGTGATTAAAATTCGATTAATTGAGCAGCCCTAGCTGGAACAGCAATCATGGTGAGATGGTCAACCTGAATTCACAAATCTGACTTTTCTCCCGCTGAAGCTTCGCTCGTGGGTTTTTACAGCGGCCGCCTGCGAGCAGCTCTCCTGCCCCAGTCGCCATTTAAACCAAACCAAACCTTCCTGTTTGCTTTGTGTTCACTTCGTGCTTCCGTGTCCCTGTAGATGACAGTATGTCCGGCGCCAGTGTATCGGACGTCAACGACCGTCTGTCTTCTCTTGAGCTTCGTGTCCAGCAGCAGGAGGACGAGCTGACAGTGATGAAAGCGGCGCTCGCCGACGTCCTTCGTCGCCTTGCTGCCTCTGAGGACTCGGCGGCCTCTGCGAGCAAGAAGCAGCACGGTGGGAAGGGTGAGTGTGTTTGTTAAAACTTTATGTGTGGAGGTGTGAAATTAGCCCGTAAGACTTTTTAATCTGCAGTCTTGTGTCGTGTCCTGCCCCCTGCAGGTGGAGCTGCACTGCGTGAAGCCTACTCCATGTCCTGCATTGCCAACGGAGGCACATCCGCACGTAAGAGAGACTCCACCTCCGTCACCAGGAAGGAGACTGTGTCGTCTGCCGCCAAGAGGTAAAAACGCCGCAACACGTGCAAGCGGATGCCAGGAACACAGATTTATGTCAGGTCACACCTAGGGATGGGTGTCGTTTAGGTTTTATCCGATACCGGTGCCAAACTGGTACTTTTGAAACAGTGTCGGTGCTTTAACGGTGCTTAAACGGTCTGAATGGAGATCACAAACTTTGTCCAAAAACCTCATGTTCAGCTGTTTTTTTTTGTAAAACGATAACAATGTTAGCCTTTTCTGCAGCTATGGGGCATATATGGTATCACTCTTGGCTGGAAGCAGTGCTTAAACAATGGAAAAAACACAAACTTTGTCCAAAAACCTCTCATGTTTAGCTGTTTTCCACTTTTTCTTTGGTCATTTTAGCCTTTTTGGCCAGGGTGAAGGTAGTACCTGCCATCAAACAAGAAGACAGCCGCATGTAACTACGACGGTGTTTGCTAGTTCACCTTACGTGCATTAATGTAATAACGTGGTTAGCCTACTCAACGTAAATTACACACGAACAACATTAAGCTACTCACACAGAGAAGAACAGCTGCTGCTGCCATCATCACCCGTCATCATTTCTGCTACACTGGCAGGGCTAGGGGCCAGGACTCTCCTCTTCGGGTTTTTGGGGGATGTTGCTAACTCCAGGTCGATAACAGGCAACCCACCCACAGTAGATGTGCTCGATATGAGGTCTCGCAGCAAGCTATCAAATACGGTGCTTTTAAAAAACGCTATGCGTCACCAGGTGTTTCATTGGATTTGAGGTGTTACCTCCTTTGACAGTATCAGCTTAAAGCACTTGTTGCAGGCTGCTGAGTTTGCATCTTTTGCTGTGAAGTACAGCCAGACTTTGACCGCTTCGCCTTGGGCGTTTTTAATCTGTAGCTCTGCTCTAAAAGAACGCACACCTGGGCCCGCCTACTATCCTCGGAAAGGTAAAATGATTGGCTAGAATCCAAAGTGTGTGACATCTCAGGGGGAAAAAAAGCACCGAAATGTGCGCTGCTTTTCGGTCTGGTTACTACCGTTTATATCAGATCCGGTGCCATTATGGCCTAACCCTAACCGGTACCCATCTCTAGTCACACCACAGTTTATGACGTGACCTGTATGCTTGCTCCAGAGCGCCCGTTCACCTGAAGGTACCTGAAGACTTGCTGATAGATCGAGTCAGTGAGCAGCTGCAGACAACCAATAGAACCAGATTAGAACCTCAATAGAATGCCTGTTTGATCTGTCATCAGTAGAACTACAACAGAACCGTAGTGGAACCAGCAGAACCTCAGCAGGCTGTTTCTCATGCTACTGGTTTTTCCACAGTGGTGCAGACAAGAAGGATGGTCAGCGTTCTCAGATGGCGGAGATCCAGGAACACGAGGAGATCGCTCACCATACAAACCCATCCCCTGTCCCCTTTTCCCCCAACCCACCCCCAACCACTCCCGCTCCCCAGATGCAACAGAGACCACCTGTTTCCTCTGAGAGCAGTAAAGGCCACGCCCCTCCTAAAAGGTTTCATTTTGTGATTTGTCGGTTTGGCTTCACTGCCTGCTTGTGACGTCACTGTTCCGATGTCACTCTATACGTAGCTACTAACCCTGCCTCCCGGGACACACCGTCCTGCTCTGCTCCACCTAAACTCGAATCACCTGACCAGCATGGACAGGTGTTGCTGATCAGCTGATTTGACGTTTATGCTAATAAGTAGGGCTGTTCGATGAAAACGTCTATCATTTCATATTACGCTATCGTTTGTTTCGAGGTGTCGCAAAATAAACTGTTTACAGTTTATTTTTTCATGGTTTTGTTTTTCACTGTAGAATTTCTCTAAGTTCTCTCGTTCTCTTATATTTAATATAACCACACTACGGACAGACTAGCGACTGTTTTTATGCTTTGTCGTTACAACAACGGTAAAACCATCGCGTGGCTCCGCCGTCCGCTTGTTTATTTTCCACGTAAACCTTTCACAATAAAGCTGAAGATCCTGCTGAGATTTTTTAAAATAAACTGAATTACGTGAAATAATATGCAGAGTGTTTACGGACAAGAAGCTAAAAAGAGCCGTCAGGTGCTAAAAAATAAACCTTAGAACACGCCGTGTAATAAATACTCACAAAGAAAATTGTGGCCGTTTCAACTTATGTAACTCTCGACTCCAGGTACACGACACATAGCTGAAAACACTTCACGCAAGTCGAGTTGCCTGAGATTCACAGAATTTACAGAAAATGTAAAAATTTTGTGATAAGTATCGTTGTCGGGATGATAGATGTCTTATATTGAGATATGAGATTTTGGTCATATCACACATCCATACTAATAAGCAGGTAGAAAAAAGTCACGATGAGTTTAAGTTTGCTTTTTATGTTTAAATGGTAGAAAAGTTTTCTGTCTGAGTGCAGATGAGGAACTTAAACCCAGAGACCCTCGGTGCTCTGTGGGATCTTTCAGGTGATGCTAGTTTCCAGAGATCTGATTGGTCAGTAGGTGTTCATTTTGTATCTGTTGCTTTCTAATCTCAAAGCGTTCACAAAGCTTTATTCATAACCACAAAGCCTGCTTCTTAGTACTGACCTTTGATTTCTGACGTGGTAAGGACTGTGTGTCTTTCGGAGCAGTGACCTTTGACTCTGCCTGGCTCCTCTTTAGTCTCTGCTGCTTGTTTTAATATGATTACTAATGTGATCTCATCCCAGCTTTATCCCAGGACCTCCTCTTTTTAACTCCTCCTCCTCCTGCAGGCCTCATGCAGCCTGGGTCTTGAGTTTCTGATGTATCCCAGCTCTAACCTCTCTGCGAGTTGTATGTTTGACTTTGTCCCTCTGGCTCTTTGGAGGAGAAGGTGTTTGGTCTCTGACGACTGATTGGTCTGGATCGCCGTCTCATAGAAATTCATTGAAAAAACTAAAAAATCAGATGAGAAACTTCAAAAGTTAAATTTAAAATCCAGGAAAATAAAACTTCAGATCTACAAACGACTCAGAGATTCTTCCTCCTCCTCCTGCTTACAAGCTGAACCCCGATTAGTACTGCAATACTCACTGTGTGCGTGTGTGTTCAGGGGCCCCAGCGTGAAGCGGTCCTCAGGGATGGAGCGCTCTCAGAGCAGCACCTGGGACACTTCAGATGAAAACAGGAACAAACTGGTGAAAGCTGCGTCCACCTCCAAACTGCTGGCCAAGGTGGTGAAGAACACAGAGAGGTACAGACGCATAGCCCATGTGCAGTACACACAAAGCGTGCGCGCGGTACAGACGTTGTTTTGTGGACTGTCAGGCCTTCGTGTGTTTATATTGACAAACTGATGGTGAGACTTTGTTTTCTTTCAGGCACAGAGATCCTGTCATGAGCCAAGGTAAACACCACACACATCTTCATCATCATCATCGTGTGTAGAAATGGACAGAAAGCCTCGGAGACGTTTCAAAGCGTTCTTGTCTTCGAGGCTGTGCTGCTGCTGTTTGTGTTGTCTGTTGTTGGTTTTTCTCAGTGATCGTGTCTTTGTCTCAAACCAGCCAAAATCTCAACTCGAGAGAAAAACAGCCAAGCTGGTAAGTCGTAACGATCTGTCGGAGCAAGCTAACGGTCTAATGTGCTAGCGGCTGCTGTATGAGCGCTCCCTGTTTCTGCACCAATCGCAGCTCTCTCTCTTGCTCTCTCACACTCTGCTTGATGCTGCCAGTCTCGCTCGCACACCTGCTCTTACTCCTTCAGGCTGTTCAGGTGATGTCATACCTGTGTTTGACTCCCTGACATCATTTACCCCCATATAAGGTGAAAAAGTAATAAAATAAATTTATTCACACTCCCAATCAGACAAATCACCCACCGTGCGCACACACAAACGCGTGCCCGAGCTGCCTCACCTGCACAGCTTTAAAGCCTCAGTTTCTTCATCTGTCTTGCTTTTTTTTTTTTTTCTTCTTAAATCAGCAGCACCTTTCAGATCTTGGCCTGTTTCACCTCTGCTAACAACTGTCACACCTGAAAGACAGAACATCTGTAACCAAATCTGCTTCAATGCCGATATTTATTTGCCAAATCAATAAAAACTAGACCCATTAGACTCTGACAGGATTAGCTTTGCAGTTTGGGATTTATGCTTTGGGGTTGGACTGCTGTGCTAGTCTGAGGAATGTCTGTCTAATGTTTCAGAGGGGAATGCTATTAAGATGTTCATGCGTGGTCGACCGATCACCATGTTCATCCCTTCAGACGTGGAGAACTACAACGACATTCGGACCGAACTTCCTCCAGAAAGACTGAAGCTGGCGTGGGTGTATCCTTCACCTGGGACACGGGAGTGCTCTTACACTTAGCAGTGATAAATATTGGCCGCTTTGATGAAACAGGTGTTATGCAGTGAAACACTTTTCTGACACTGATGTGTAAAAGCTCAGTGTTTAAATGCAGAATTCCAGGCCAAAATTCAGAGTATTGGAAGTTCAGGAGAGACCACGGGTGTGGCAGGTCAGCGTTATCTGTGTATATCAGTAAAACCAAAGTCTAAGCATCAGCAGGTCACGGCCTTCAGAGATCTTCATGCATCCCTCACCTGCTCTGTTGTGAATGTCACTACATCTCCAGCTGTTGTCCAGGTGTTTCCTTGACTTCGTGCAGGTACGGTTACCGGGGAAGAGACTGCAGAGCAAACATCTACCTCCTTCCAACCGGAGAGATTGTTTACTTCATTGCGTCGGTCGTGGTTCTGTTTAACTACGAGGAGCGGACTCAGAGACATTACCTCGGACACAGCGAGTGCGTCAAATGGTGAGAAAGAGCTCCGTAGTACTTGCTGCTCTCCTATTGGCTGTTTGAGGCGACAGATAAGTGAGCTGCTCTTTTTGTTTCTGTCAGCCTGGCCATCCATCCCGATAAAATCCGGATTGCCACGGGACAGCTCGCAGGAGTCGACAAAGATGGACGGGTGAGAACACATACCACGTTTTTAAGGTCAACTTTCAGACAAAAGGAAAATATAAATACGAGTCGAAAACCGAGGCTAACAGGAGAGCTGCTGATGGATAGAACTTTTTAAATAAATGAATAAAAACAATTAAGACAAGGGTGCTGTCCCTCTCAGGCTCAAGTTCATGTCTGGGACAGCGTCAGTCTGGCCAAGCTCCACGTCATAGGTGAGCTAACGTTTGAACGAGGCGTCGGCTCCCTGGCTTTCTCCAAAGTTGTAAGTATCAGCCAGGTGCACCACGGGAGCTGTAGTTCTCACATACCTGCAGCTCTATGCATCATCAACCTTGCTGTGTCTCTCAGGATTCTGGTCGGCACCTGAGTGTGATTGATGACAGTAACGACCACATGTTAACAGTCTGGGATTGGAAAAAGGAGTCAAAGATAGCAGAGATCAAGGTGAGCCCACGTTTTTGTTACTGCACTGGTTTTTACCGGTTCCAACGTGTTCCACCTGTGCTCAAATGCTGTGTTTTTGCAGACCACCAATGATGTGGTCCTGGTTGTGGAGTTCCACCCAACGGACCAAAACACCATCGTCACCTGCGGGAAGTCCCACATCTTTTTCTGGAGCTGGAATGGGAACGCGCTTGCTCGTAAACAGGGAATCTTTGGGGTGAGTTTCTGCAGTTTAACTGTAACAGTGCTCATCACTGATTAAGCACTCATAGATTCACGATCGGCACCTGTGATTGACAAAAAAAAGACCCATCAAATTTGTTGCCAAACAAGCTGTGCTGAGCTTTGATGGTGGGGAAGAAGATTGCACCGGGGGAGGTCGGTATTTAACACCATATGGTTTAAATGGGACAGACTGACCCTGAGATGGGGGTCTGTAACAGTATGTCAGATTTAAATGCCTTGGTCAGTACTAGCAGCTGCTGTCCAAATAAAGTCTATTTGAAATAAAACCAAAATACAAACTTGCGCTTGGTGTACGTGCAAATACTAGAACGTGTCCAGTTTCGTGTACGAAGGCTTTTAGAACAATGAAAATAAAGATGTTTGCCTGATGCCTGCGCTATCAGCCACACCGATGACGCTGGGTGTCATGACACGCCGTCTCTTGGTTCTGCAATGTTTATCTAAGTGCTGTGTTTGACACTGTGGATCAATCTATTTTATTGGATAGGCTGGAAAATTTTATTGGAGTCACAGGAAATGTTTTATCATGGCTGAGAACCTACCTGTCTGGGAGATGTCAGACTGTTAGTTCTCTCTGAGACCTGTGCAGTGAGCCATGGGGTGCCTCAGGGCTCCGTACTTGGACCATTGCTGTATTCTCTGTGTCTGCTGCCTCTTGGTGTTCTTTTAATGTAACCTTTCATTGTTACGCATTGTTACCTGCAGCTTTATGTTCCTTTAACCCAGTGGTTCCCAAACCTTTTTTGCTAGGCCCCACTTTGTTTTACAAGAAAAATATTTGCATTGTGCTGAGGTGTCTAAATTAGAATCTTGTCTATCTGCAATTAAGTTCGGGTTATCAGATAACTTCCTGCTTCTAAATACTGATAAGACAGAGTTGATGGTCACTGGACCACAAAAATGTCAATAAGTGTCCTAAAATTTCATCTTGAAAATTGACGACTATGTCATAAATTGCAGGGACAAGATTTAAAAACTTGGGTGTGTGGTTCGACATGGTGCTCTCCTTCGAGTCTCATGTAAAAGAGATAACAAAGATAATTTGAGGAACATCGCCAATTATTGTAACGCTCTCCTTTCTGGGCTACCAAAGAAAAGTTTTAGAGGTTTACAGATGGTGCAAAATGCAGCTGCTCGCATTTTAACGAAAACTGTACCCCTGTACTGAGATCTCTTCATTAACTACGAGCAGATTTTAAGGTCCTGCTGCTCACCTACAAGGCTTTAAATAGTGTGGCACCTTCATACCTCTCCGACCTTTTACATCTTTATGTTCCATCCCCGATCTCAGGACTCTGGCCTTCTAAAGGTTCCTAGGGCCAGGAAAAAACAATTGGAGAGTGTGCGTTTTCTTTTTGTGCCCCGTTTTTGTGGAACAACCTCCCTCAAGATATTAGGCAGGCATGCTCTGAAGACCCACTTGTTCACCCTTTCCTACATGTCTTAATTCTGTCCCATTTCGTTTTTTAAATTCTTATCTTTTTAACTTTAATTGCTATGTGTCGATTTATCTACCTTTTTATTTTCAAATAGCTGTACAGAACTTTGAAAGCTCTTTATAAATAAAGTTATTATTACTATTATTATTATTACCAACACAATATGGTAAATGGCCTGTATTTGCTTTACGCGCTTTACTTGGTCCTAAGGACCCCAAAGCGCTTTACACATCCAGTCACACACCCATTCACACACTGGTGATGGCAGCTACATTGTAGCCACAGCCACCCTGGGGCGCACTGACAGAGGCGAGGCTGCCGGACACTGGCGCCACCGGGCCCTCTGACCACCACCAGTAGGCAACGGGTGAAGTGTCTTGCCCAAGGACACAACGGGGCCGGGGCTCGAACCGGCAACCTTCTGATTACAAGACGATCTTGAGCCACAATCGCCCCAATAAACAATAAACGGTGGGTACAGGTGATCTGAATGGACAGCAAGCAGTGGTTTCATACCTGTTGGTCTCTGATCTTAAACTGAAGCTGCACTAAAAGTGTTTCGTTTTTTGTTCCAGTAAGAACCCTCAGCTTTCTGTGGTTACACAGCAGAGAAGATGCGGTGTAGACGCAGAGAGGCTGAAGGAGCTCCGAGCTGATTAGAGGCGGGGTTTGTGTAGTGACGCCCAGCAGGGGCTGAAAACACAGCAGTTTAAGCAGTGATGGTTGTTCGGCGTGGTTGTGCCAGTTTGGATTCAGAAGTCTCTGTGACCTCACTAATTCACTTCTTTGACCATAACTTAAGATTTTATTTTCCAGCGATGGCAAAATGTCACACGCGCCTCACTCGATGGATAAAATACAACAGTTGTCATTGCAGAGGTTAAAGGTGAATCTGGAGCGTGATAGAGGGAAACTGTAAGCAGCGTGTAGTCAGAGGCATACAACCACGAGCTGGTGATGCTGCCTGCTGAGCTGAACGAGCTGTACGTGACGACAGGAAGTGAGTACGTGATTAAATGTTTGGATCTGGAGCAAAGACAGACGGACCCCCGGGTGTGAAAAGTCGGACCCCTGTTTCTCTGCTGGTTTCACTTTCGGTGACGTAATTCCAGTGAGCTGATAAACAGATTCTGCAGCAGATGAAGTGAAAGGAGTCAAAAAAGTGATCATGGTGAACGCTTCCTCTGTTTGCTCTTAGTGGAAAAATCAGTAAAAATCTACAGGAGAACAGGAAGCTCCACCCGGCTGAGGACAGAAAGAAAACCCTTTATCACAGAATTAAACAGATGATATGAAGGTGGTATTTCTGCAGCAGATCCCCTGAAACAGCTGCTGAGTCCACAAAACACAAAAGCATCTATCCATGAAAACACAGCAGAAACATCGAGCTTATTAAACTTGCACCTACACACTTTTTACTTGATTTAAATCAAAGATTTTTCTCAGCTTTTTGTCTTTAGAGGAAGCCCGGGTCCTTCTTTGAACTCACTCCAACACTCCTCTCCTGCTTTCTCCTGTTTTCTAGAAATACGAAAAGCCAAAGTTCATCCAGTGCCTGGCGTTTCTGAGTACCGGAGACATCGTCACTGGAGATTCTGGGGGTAGGCTGCTGGTCTGGACCAGGAGCGCCACGGAGAACCCGGCCGGGAAGGGGCCTCGAGGTATCGGGTTGGGGTTGTTCACAGTGTTTTGCATAAAGATCGTGCAGGTGTGTGCCACGGGGCAGCCGCAGAGCAGAGAAACAAACAAGCCGAGACGCTGTGAGGGAAACGACGTGCATATTTTCATCCTGAGTAAAACGGCATTCGCCTTGTTAATGAAATAAGCTCGGTCTGTTTAATGAGTTTGCATTGGTATCCGCCCTGAAGCGTTTCCCTGCACGAGACGGATCCCGACAGGTTTTACAGCTTCAGAGTTCGATGCTAAAGCAAATGACAGTCTCGCTGATTTTAAGGTCACAGAAAATGTCAGAGTGAAGAGTTTGATTTAAACCGACCAGAACCAGCAGCTCCAGAGTCCTGTAAGCAACCGACTACAGAAAAACCACAGAACAACAACAGGTTGTGTGTGTTGGCCCAGTTTCAGTAATGGTTTTTGTCATGTTGTTAAACTGGTTTTTAGAGACATGATGCCAGGGATTAAACGATTTTCTACTGAAATTCTACTCTGAGCGCTTTTTTTCTGAGAAGGGGACAAAAGACAGTGAAAGTGGAGATGGATTTTTACCCCTCGGCAGCACGTTGGTGCATACAAGCAACAGGAAACTTGGTTTTTGGAGGAAATCTGCAGGAACAGGAAGTGTTTTCATTATGATCTGCTGCCTCCCGCTGGTTGTTTTGTGAGCTGCTCTGTAAAAAGAGTGCAGGAACTAAACCTATTTAAAGCAGTTTGTTTTCATCTACATGAACGTTACACGTTGGTGCTTCCTGTAGGAACATCAGCAGCAACATACTTTCTGACTTCCTGTGTAAACATGAAGAACCAACATGTACCGCTTGCACTTCCATGGGAGCAGTGAGGACATGGGGAAGTCCAGAAAAGTCCCTGAGCAGAAATCTGTGTCGGGACGCCTTAAACATGATTGGACGTGACATCGCACATGATCAGAGTTTCAGATTAATAAATGTGGGAAAACATTTGAGGTGCGTGACGTGGTCACGGCTGAAACATAACTTTTCTGTTCATTCAGAGGTCACTTTTGTGCTTTGAACACTTAGTCACGTGACCCCCAGAGGACGTGTCACAGACGAACGATGCGTTTCTCAGATTTAGGAACAGCCACGTCCTGTTTCAACTTTCAGAGTTAAAAAAAAAAAAAATCCTTTAATCAAAGCTTATTTTTTTGTTTGATAACTCACCTCTGTGTGTGTGTGTGTGTCTGTCTACGCAGCCTTTCGGATACTTCATCATGTCGATGGTCACGAGGGAAGTGTTTTCTGTATGTGTGGGATGAGGAGCGGCATGCTGCTGACTGGAGGAAAAAAGGACCAAAAAATCATCCTGTGGGACCACGAACTGCAACGTCACCGTGAGATCGAGGTCTCGCAGCACACATGCACACCTCAATGAAACTCAGCTGTGATGACATCATCTCGGCCGTCAATCTCCACAAATCTAAAGTGTCAACCATGTGACTGAGGCTACGCGTTTGATCCCCACAGGTCCCAGATCAATATGGAACCATCAGAGCAGTGTCTGAGGGGAAGGGGGACGAGTTTCTGGTCGGGACGTCGCGTAACTTCATCCTGAGAGGAACTTTCAACGATGGCTTCCTGGTTGAGGTCCAGGTGAGTAAAACGCCTCCGGGAAGTGACGACAGACCAGGAGGTCACATGATCGCATGGTGTCACTGACCAGAAAACTTCAGTACCTCTGTGTTGTGATGTGTTCAGGGCCACACAGACGAGCTGTGGGGTTTGGCGGCTCACCCGTCCAAAGACCTGTTTCTGACATGCGCTCAGGACCGGCTCGTCTGCCTCTGGAACTCGAGCGATCACAGTCTGCTGTGGAGTCGCACGCTGGATGAAAAGGTGCGTGGTGACGGGGAGGCAATTTATTGATTATTTATCGATTGGTCATTGGTGATCGCATGTTTCTCCTCCTCAGGAACACGGACACTGTGCAGACTTCCATCCAAGTGGCGCTGTGGTCGCCATAGGAACGCGATCAGGAAAGTCAGTACAGAGTTTTGTTTTTTTTCTACCTGAACTCAAAGATCCTTTCCTTGTATGTCTGACCTCTGACCTCTGGTCCCTGTCAGGTGGTACGTTCTGGATGCTGAAACCAACGACCTGGTGGGGATTCACACCGATGGGAACGAGCAGCTGTCAGTGATGCGCTTCTCCATTGGTGGGTGGAGCTACGTTGTTCACGGGCTGTGGCTGGAACACGCTGTGTGCCTAACAGATGTCTGGAGGTCGCCAGCTTTCGGCTGACCTCGGAGCATCTTTATCTGTTCGCTAACAATAGGCAGCCCTCTTGGTGTGATATCATGTTACTGTGTAACGGCTTCCAGTAGTAAATAAATTTAAGAGATTTCTGAGAATGTAGGCTGTCATTGATGTGGTTGCTAGGTGACAAGAGCAGATGTTTGTGATGCTGTACAGAGCTCCACCTTGTATGCGGTGTCAGCCACAGGACGCAGCCCCTGAACATGGACACTCATTAAACTGAAGATCATAACGGTGTTATGAGAGAACTACAAATCTCAGCTTGCACCTCTCTATCTCTCTCTGCAGATGGAAGCATGCTGGCTGTCGGATCTCACGATAACTTTATTTACCTTTACAACGTCTCTGAACAAGGACGCAAATACAGCCGATACGGAAAGTGCACGGTGAGTCAAAAAACCAATTGCAGCTTAGTGAACACCTGTCTGCCCCTGTTGCATCCGTTAGTTTGTTCAGTTTGCCCCAAAAAGTTAAATCTGTTCATCTGGACATTGTGTTTTCAGTGGGAGAAATATTGGTTCATCATGCAGGTGAATTACTTGGATAAGTAACGAAACGTTTTGGTATCAGTTAACAAGCTTCGGGCGTTTTTCTCACTGATATTAGGCTGCTCGTCTTGGCAGAATTGGTAACGCTTGTTTTGGTTGGTTTCTTAGCACAGACCCAGCTTGTAAGCATAGTTTACAAATATTCTAGTGCTGAGGGCAGACTTTAGGAAGGCCATTCCAGAAGCTTAATGTTAGCCTGCTTTGTCCAAAATCACTTCTGATGTGTGTTTGTGATCATTGTTCTGCTAGAACACACGGCTATGTCCAAGCTTCAACTTCATTTGAGGAAAAGTCGAAGAAGGCTGTCGTCCTTCTGTATTCCATCCACTTTGTGCAATGTACCAGAGCCATGGGCGTGGTACTTAGGGTTGGGCAATATATAAAAATTTTACAAACGACAATCATCAGTTCAATAATCAACGATGGGCGACTGTAATCATGCACGGACTGATTTGCGCGTTTACAACACAGAAATTTTAACATTTTTAACCTGCTCAACCCATCTGGAGTGCAGAATGAACAAACTTTGGACAAACTACCCAAAATGCGAGACATTTCAGAGATTTTGACTGAGTCTGCGCTCCAGATGGGTTAATTGTCGTGATGACAGCATGTTAACGCTAACAGCGCTAAAAATAAATAAATAAAAAAAGTCACCAATTTGGGATGAAAGAGGTAAACCTAAGAATGTAACCAAAGTGGTGTGCCACTTGTGCGGATGTAAAATGCGAGCAAAGTACTCAAACCTGACTAACTTGCATGAGGATGTCCGTGTCCACCATCCGGCTGAGTATGCTAGGCTATCACCAGCTTCTGCAGCTCCATCAACAAGCTTTTGGGCGCTCTCTGAGGAGGGGGCATTTGCTCTCAAATGAAAGAGGGTGCTGTTAAAAGAGCTCTATTATCTTTTTTTCTTTCTTTTGACTGCTTCTATTCGCTCCATTATTATTATCAAATTTACTCATGGGCAAACGAATAAATCGCCAGTGCTGGGAAGGTTACTTTTAAAATGTATTCCACTACAGATTACATGCCCCAAAATGTATTTTGTAATGCATTCCGTTACGTTACTCAATGAGAGTAACGTATTCTGAATACTTTGGATTACTTAATATATTATCATCTTTTTACAGCTACATGAATGTACTATTGCTGTGTGATTCATTACTATTACTGAAGGTTACTCTCCATACCAACACCAACTAGATGTTTAAATCTTAATATAAATGAGTAACAGTAGGTGGACATTAGGTAAGGCTGCACTTTTTGCAGTGTCTTAATACTTACAACTGGACTACACTGTCCATATGGCTACATTCTTTAGGGCTATGCCTGTAACACTCTGCCTATTGCCTTCATATTAAATAATTTTTAAAAATATCTCTTTACGTCATTATGCGGGCTGCAAGTAGAGGTGACATTCAATTTCAATTCAATTCAATTTTATTTATATAGCGCCAAATCACAACATAAGTCGCCTCAAGGCACTTCATAGATACAGAGAAAAACCCAACAATCATATGACCCCCTATGAGCAAGCACTTTGGCAACAGTGGGAAGGAAAAACTCCCTTTTAACAGGAAGAAACCCCCGGCAGAACCAGGCTCAGGGAGGGGCGGCCATCTGCTGCGACCGGTTGGGGTGAGAGAAGGAAGACAGGATAAAAGACATGCTGTGAAAGAGAGACAGAGATTAATAACAGATATGATTCAATGCAGAGAGGTCTGTTAATACATAGTGAGCGAGAAAGGTGACTGGAAAGGAAAAACTCAATGCATCATGGGAATCCCCCGGCAGCCTATGTCTATTGCAGCATAACTAAGGGAGGATTCAGGGTCACCTGGTCCAGCCCTAACTATATGCTTTAGCAAAAAGGAAAGTTTGAAGGCTAATCTTGAAAGTAGAGATAGTGTCTGTCTCCTGAATCCAAACTGGAAGCTGGTTCCACAGAAGAGGGGCCTGAAAACTGAAGGCTCTCCCTCCCATTCTACTTTTAAATACTCTAAGAACAACAAGTAGGCCTGCAGCGAGAGCGAAGTGCTCTAATAGGGTGATATGGTACTACAAGGTCATTAAGATAAGATGGGGCCTGATTATTTAAGACCTTGTATGTGAGGAGCAGGATTTCGAATTCAATTCTGGATTTAACAGGAAGCCAATGAAGGGAAGCCAAAACAGGAGAAATATGCTCTCTCTTTCTAGTCTCTGTCAGTACTCTTGCTGCAGCATTTTGGATTAGCTGAAGGCTTTTCAGTGAGTTTTTTGGACATCCTGATAATAATGAATTGCAGTCGTCCAGCCTGGAAGTAATAAATGCATGAACTAGTTTTTCAGCATCACTCTGAGACAGGATATTTCTAATTTTAGAGATGTTGCGCAAATGGAAGAACGCAGTCTTACATATTTGTTTAATATGTGCATTGAAGGACATGTCCTGGTCAAAAATGACTCCAAGGTTCCTCACAGCGTTACTGGAGGCCAAGGTAATGCCATCCAGAGTAAGAATCTGGTTAGATACCATATTTCTAGGCCTTTCAGGGCCGAGTACAATAACCTCAGTTTTATCTGAATTAAGAAGCAGAAAGTTAGCGGCCATCCAGGTCTTTATGTCTTTAAGACATTCCTGCAGTTTAACTCATTGGTGTGTGTTATCTGGCTTCATGGACAGATAGAGCTGGGTGTCATCTGCATAGCAGTGAAAATGTATGCTATGTCTTCTAATGATACTGCCTAAGGGAAGCATGTATAATGTAAACAGAATTGGTCCTAGCACTGAACCCTGTGGAACTCCATAATTAACCTCAGTGTGTGAAGAGGACTCTCCATTTACATGAACAAATTGGAGTCTATTAGATAGATATGATACAAACCACTGCAGCACAGTACCTGTAATACCTACAGCATGTTCTAATCGCTCTAATAGGATATTATGGTCGACAGTATCGAATGCTGCACTAAGGTCTAGCAGGACAAGCACAGAGATGAGTCCACTGTCAGAGGCCATAAGAAGATCATTTGTAACCTTCACTAAAGCTGTTTCTGTGCTGTGATGAGCTCTGAAACCTGACTGAAACTCTTCAAATAAACCTCTGCAGATGATCTGTTAGCTGTTTGACAACTGCTCTTTCAAGGATTTTTGATATGAAAGGAAGGTTGGAGATTGGCATATAATTAGCTAAGACTGCTGGGTCTAGAGATGGCTTTTTGAGTAAAGGTTTAACTACAGCCAGCTTGAAGGCCTGTGGTACATAGCCGATCATTAGAGATAGGTTGATCATATTTAAGATCGAAGAATTAATTAATGGCAGGACTTCTTTGAGCAGTTTTGTAGGAATGGGGTCTAAAAGACACGTTGATGGTTTGGAGGAAGTAATTATTGAAGTTAACTCAGAAAGATCAATTAGAGAAAAAGAGTCTAACTTAACACCAATGGTACTAAGAGTAGCTGTAGATAATATTACATCTGTGGGATGATTATTGGTAATTTTTTCTCTAATGATAAAAATTTTATTTGTGAAGAAGTTCATGAAGTCATTACTAGTTAACGTTAAAGGGATTGTTGGCTCAAAAGAGCTCTGACTTTTTGTCAGACTGGCTACAGTGCTGAAGAGAAACCTGGGGTTGTTCTTATTTTCTTTAATCAGTGATGAATAGTAAGATGTTCTGGCTTTGCGGAGGGCTTTCTTATAAAGCAGCAAACTATTTCTCCAGGCTAAATGATGATCCTCTAAATTTGTGACACGCCATTTCCTCTCCAGATTACGAGTCATCTGCTTTAGGGTACGTGTTTGAGAATTATACCACAGAGTCAGGTACTTCTGATTAGAGACCTTAGTTTTCACAGGAGCTACAGTATCCAGAGTCGTACGTAGTGAGGAGGTGAAATTATTAACAAGATAATCGACCTCTGTTGGAGTAGCGTTCAGATAGCTGCTCTGCTCTATGTTGGTACAGGGCATTGAAGATGATAACAGTGGGTGGATTATATTCTTAAACTTAGTTACAGCGCTTTCAGAAAGACATCTACTTTGATAAAGTCTACTCTCCACCGCTGTGTAATCAATTATTGTAAATGTAAATGTTATCAGGAAATGATCAGACAGGAGAGGGTTTTCAGGAAACACTGTTAAATGTTCAGTTTCTATGCCATATGTTAAAACAAGATCTAGAGTGTGATTAAAGTGGTGGGTGGGTTCTTTTACATTTTGAGAGAAACCAATTGAGTCTAATAACAGATTAAATGCCATGTTGAGGCTGTCATTTTTAGCATCTACATGGATGTTAAAATCACCCACAATAATTATTTTATCTGAGCTCAGAACTAAATTAGATATAAAGTCTGAGAAATCAGACAAACTCTGTGTAAGGCCCAGGTGGATGATAGATGATAACAAGTAAGACTGGTTTCTGAGTTTTACAGCTGGGGTGGACGAGGCTAAGCATCAGGCTTTCAAATGAATTAAGTCTGTCTTGGTCTTTCATTAATTAATAGGCTGGTGTGAAAAATTGCTGCCACACCACCCCCTCGGCCTGTGCTTCGAGGTTTCTGGTAGTTAGAATGACTCGGGGGTGTTGATTCATTTAAACTAACATAATCATCCTGCTGCAACCAGGTTTCTGTAAGGCAGAGTAAATCAATTTGTTGATCAATTATTAAGTCATGTACTAACAGAGACTTGGAGGAGAGAGACCTAATATTTAATAATCCAGATTTCACCGTTTTACTCTTTGGTTCAGATGTGGATACTTTATTGTTCTTTCTTTGTAATTGTTTATGTTTAAGTTGTTTGTTGCTGGTTTTTAGTTTGTTTTTTGTCTGTTTGGGAGCTGACACAGTCTCTATGGAGATGGGTTTTTGGGGGGGTAGCAGGAGGAGAGAAGCTGCAGAGAGGCGTGTAAGACTGCAACTCTGCTTCCTGGTCCCAACTCTGGATAGTCATATTTTGGGGGGTTTAATAAATTTGTCCATATTTCTAGAAATGAGAGCTGCTCCATCCAAAGTGGGATGGATGCCGTCTCTCCTAACAAGACCAGGTTTCCTCCAGAAGGTTTGCCAATTATCTATGAAGCCCACATCGTTTCTGGGACACCACTCAGACAGCCAGCAATTTAAGGAGAACATGCGGCTAAACATGTCACTCCTGGTCTGATTGGGGAGGGGACCAGAGAAAACTACAGAGTCCGACATTGTTTTGGCAAAGTTACACACCGATTCAATATTGATTTTAGTGACCTCCGATTGGCGTAACCGGGTGTCATTACTGCCGACGTGAATTATGATCTTACTGAATTTACGTTTACCCTTAGCCAGCAGTTTTAAATTTCCTTCAATGTCGCCTGCTCTGGCCCCTGGAAGACAATTGACTATGGTTGCCGGTGTCTCTAGCTTCACATGTCTGAGAACAGAATCGCCAATTACCAGAGTTTGACCCCCGGCGGGTGTGTCGCCGAGTGGGGAAAAACGGTTAGACACATGAACGGGTTGGTGGTGTACCCGGGGCTTCTGTTTAGGACTTTGCTTCTTCCTCACCGTGACCCAGCCGCCCTCTTTCCCCAGCTGCTTGGGGTCTGCCGGGGAACAGCTAGCGGGGCCTACGCTATCTTTGGCTGCACCAGCTACAGGGGCCTGGCTAGCTATGGGTGAATGAAGGGTGCGAAGCCGAGTCTCCAATTCAGTAATCCTGGCCTCCAGAGCTGCAAATATGCTACATTTGTTACAGATATCATTACTGCTAAAGGAGGCCGAGGAGTAACTAAACATCTGACACAATGAGCAAGAAAGTGCAGGAGGGACAGGTGAAGTAGCCATGGTGCTAACGAGTCGGCTACGAGCTAAGCTAAGCTAAGCTAGCGAAACAGTACAGAGACAGTGAGTGAATACTTTGGCTATAAATTAGGTAGTGAGTACACAGAAAGTGTGCTTCGGATGAAGCACGTGAAGATTATACTATGAAAAAGAATGTATTTAAAAGTTGTTAATTAAATTGCTAAGCAAATAAGCTACTCAGAAACCCCACTGTGTTTGAGCAGGAACAGGAAGTGATACTCTACCGCAGAGCGAGCGAACACCAAGTGACAGCGCCACCATGGGCCGCGAGATTGAGACACAGACATTACAGCCTCTTAATGTGTGTTTTGTTTGGGTTTCCACCGGTGTGGAATTACCAATAATAGAAAGACCATAGCCTAACATATGAAACAGGAAAAGACCGCTGTGTAATCCATTTATTTCTGCAAAGTAACTGTATTCTGAATACCACCTTTTTAAACAGTAACTGTAACGGGATACAGTTACTCATATTTTGTATTTTAAATGCATAATGCCGGTACATGTATTCCGGTACTCCCAACACTGTAAATCGCCCATGTAATAACGTCGATGGGCTCAGCATATCGTCGATAGCCGATATGTTAGTCCAATCGCCCAACCCTAATGGTACTATGTGCTTGGCAGTTGGTTCAGATTTCTTAGGTTTGAAAGCCTCACCTCACCTCCAAACGTAACTTTAATGGTAGATGTTAATTTCACATGTGCAAGTTACTGTGATAAGAGGCGAACCTGAGAGGAGAGGTCTCTGAAGCGGGATTTATGGTCCCACAAACGTGTCCATCCATGTCCCACTCGGTTGGACAGAGAGGAGGAGAGGAGTCCTCCAAGATCCTAACCGTTCGTTCGACAAAGCGGATGACGTAAGCGACTGCCTAATGTTGATTGGTTGCAAGTGGGCCGGAAAAGAGCAGAGACCGACTGAACGGGAGAACTGCAGTAAAAACACTTCAAAGATAATAAAATGTAGCATGACAAGCACAGACAACAGTGAAACTTTTCATTGTTTTTAACACTATGTTTCACTTTAACTCTTTGTGTGTCATAACTTTGCTCTCCTTTGCGGCTCATGGAGCAACAACAATACAAGCAAGAGTGGCCCTTGTGTTTGCTCTCCTTAACTACAAATTCCACTTTACAAGATTGAATGTAGCTCCTCTGTGGGTTAAACTTGGAAACACTTGTGGTGGTGCTCAGGTGTGTTCATGAGTTAACTAAATGTTTCAACAGGGACATTCGAGCTACATCACCCACCTGGACTGGTCACCTGACAACAACTTCATCATGTCCAACTCTGGAGACTACGAGATCCTCTACTGTGAGTACCTTCTCATCATAGGCTCTGGCACTACAGTACTGTGTACTGTTATCACAGAGTACTGTAATACTGCAGTATTTTGTTGATGTACAGTGACAGATGTCTGTTTTCAGGGGACGTTCCAAACGCTTGTAAATATATCAGAAATCGTTCAGAGTGTAAAGACATCGACTGGGCGACTTACACCTGTGTCCTGGGATATCATGTGTTTGGTCAGTACAATGGGAGAGTGTGTGTATTTGTGTGTATTTGTGTGTGTGTGTGTGTGTTAGGGTGTTTATTCTGAAGATGTTTATACTTCCCTGACTGTTGAATCAGGACAACTTTCTTAACTCTGAAATTCTGTCTGCCTATCTCAGGTGTTTGGCCAGAGGGTTCAGACGGCACCGACATCAATGCTCTGATCAGGTCCCACAACAGGAAGGTGATCGCTCTGGCTGACGACTTCTGTAAAGTTCACCTGTTCGCCTACCCATGCTCCACCTTCAAGGTGACACACATAAAAACACACATTTGAAAATGCTAATCGTCAAACTGAAATGGTTTCAAAGGCTTACTTTATAAATGCGGACCGGAGGGTGTGTTCCAACTAGAGGAGGATCAAACTCCTCAGCCTCCCTGGGAAAGTCTATGCCAGGGTGCTGGAAAGGCAAGTCCGTCCGTTAGTCGAACCTCAAATACAGGAGGAACAATGCGGTTTTCCTCGGTCCTGGTCGCAGAACACTGGACCAGCTCTTTATCCTCTCAAGGATACTCGAGGGTGCATTGGCGTTTCCCCAACCAGTCTACATGTGTTTTGTGGACTTGGAGAAGGCATTCGACCGTGTCCCTCGGAGTGCCCTGTGGGAAGTACTTCTGGAGTATGGGGTGTCTGGCCCATTGCTACAGGCCATTCAATCCTTATACAACGGTTGCAGGAGCTTGGTACACATAGGCAGCAATAAGTTGGAGTCAATCCTGCTGGGTGATGGGCTCCGCCAGAGCTGCCGTTTGTCACCGATTCTGGTCATAATTTTTATGGACAGAATTTCTAGGCGTAGCCAAATGGCGGAAGGCTTTCACTTGGGTGGCCTCAAAACCTCATCTCTGCTTTTCGCGGATGATGTGGTTCTGTTGGCTTCAACAGGTGATGGCCTCCAGCTCGCCTTGGAACGGTTCACAGCCGAGTGTGAAGCGGTGTGAATGAGTATCGGCACCTCCAAATCTGAGGCCATGGTTCTCAGCCAGAAAAGGGTGGAGTGCCCACTCCAGGTCA
This sequence comes from Diplotaxodon limnothrissa, assembly GCF_057381915.1. Classification (NCBI taxonomy): domain Eukaryota; kingdom Metazoa; phylum Chordata; class Actinopteri; order Cichliformes; family Cichlidae; genus Diplotaxodon; species Diplotaxodon limnothrissa. Next base: position 32,421,504 of record NC_140608.1, on the reverse strand, counting down.
GGGATGAGTTACTGCCCCGGAGTGGAGGAGTTTGAGTATCTCGAGGTCTTGTTCACGAGTGACGAGTGAAGGGAGCGGGAGATCGACAGACGAATTGGTGCAGTGGCTGCAGTCCGTCTTGGTGAAGAGAGAGCTGAGTATAAACACGAAGCTCTCAATTTACTGATCTATGTCCCTACCCTCACCTATGGTCACGAGATCTGAGTAGTGACTGAAAGAACAAGATCGTGGATACAGTTGTTGGAAATGAGCTTCCTCCCAACGGTGGCTGGCCTCGCCCTTTGAGTGAGGAGTTAAGCAATTCGGGAGGGGCTCAGAGTAGAGCCGCTGCTCCTCCACATCAAAAGGAGCCAGTTGAGTTGGTTCGGGCATCTGACAAGGATGTCTCCTGGGCTTCTCTGCTTAGGCTGCTGCCCTGTGACCCGGCCCTCGGATAAGCGGAAGAAGATGGATGGATGGTTTCAAAGACTGAGATCTGAGTTGAGAGCAGCCATCTGATCAGAGATCCCAGGACCTCCCTGTCTTCTCCTCCTCTAACTGTTCTGGTGGGACACAGAGTTGTTCCCAAGCCAGCCGAGAGGTTTAATCTGTTCAGTGTGTCCTCTGTTTGTTCTGACATCTGCTTCCAGTCAGACACAAACACCTCAACTAGCTGGCGCTCCAGAAGTGTCCTGCTGATTGGTCAATCAGCAGGTAAACCAAAAGCAGGTCTGCAGTGCACACGTGAACCCTCGTACACATTGGATATTAGATAATTGGGGTATGGTAAATGGACTGATTCTTGTATAGCTATATAGCTTTTCTACTCTCCCGGAGTACTCAAAGCCACATTCACACACATTCTCACAAGCACTTGCTCTACACTGACTGCTTTCTAACTACATTCACACACATATTCTGATGGATGCATCAGAGAGCTACTTGGGGTTAGTATCTTGCCCATGCAGACTGGGGAAGGCAGGGATCGAACAACTAACCTTCCGATCAGCAGCTGACCTGCTCCACCGGGTGGCTGTACCTGAGCTACAGCCACCCAGCTGTTCCTTATCAATTGCTGAGTGTTGATTAGAGGTAAAAGGGTTTGGGTGTGACTATTCTAAATGTCAGTGTCATCAGCTCTGTTAATAAAGTTTTTGTCTGCAGGCCCCCAGCCATAAGTACAGCGCCCACAGTAGTCATGTGACCAACGTGGCCTTCCTGTATGACGACAGTTACCTCATCTCGACGGGCGGGAAGGACACCAGCATAATGCAGTGGCGTTTGGTTGAGAAGTCTTCGCTGTCCCTCAATGACAGCATCATCTCTAACTCTACCCCCCGCCGAGTTGAGCCTGTATTCGCACCACCCCCTCCCACTGGAACCACCCACTCGCAGGAACCCAACCCTCCTCCGACAGCCAATGGGACTCAGGAACCCTCCCCTGAAACCCCGCCCCCTACACAATTAGTTCCACCCTCATCAGAGCTAACACCACCCAATTCTGAGTCAACCCCGCCTCCCTCAGACAGCACGGTGAGCCTGAAGGACAGTCTGGAGCCCAGTGATGATACGGCTACGCCCAGCGACGAGGGGCTGCCCCCTCTGACCCCGCCATCGTAGACTGTTTGTGCGTCTTTGTGGGGACCAGGCACACTTGTGCTCCGAGTGAGGATGGCTTTGCAAACGAAGAGATTCTGTTGGGTTTTATGATGCTTCAGTTCAGTTTAGGGTTATAGTTCAGCATGTTAATGGGACGGCTAATACGATAGAAACTTCCAGAGGATGTCATTGTCTCTGATTTACTTCAGAATAAACCTCCACTCTTCACACAGTCAGAAACCAGAGAAATGGGACAGTTCAAAAGGCTGCCTGAGAGTCTGATTTTGGTTTTCTTCAGCCTTGCAGTGGTTAGTGATAAATAATCTGAACATCCATGATTCACAGGAGCTACTCACAGTGGGTTCAGCTGCTTTGAATGTGAACAAACTCTGAGTTCTAATAATAGTTATTAATTCTAATCAATAATAATAAGAATCCCCACAAGAAGTACAAATGTCTGAAACCTACAGATCACGCGATCTCAGCAATAAGAAGACCTCAAGGTCACAGTTAAACATCTGGAAGGTCACATTAGAAGAAGCGAAGGGAGGGGGAGCGTTTTCCGAACACACACACACACACCTGTGTTTCAGGAACAGGAAGTGTTGTGGGGCTGGGGAGAATCTGAAAGTCTTAAAACTTTCCTGATTTTTTTTTTTTCCAAAATGTATTTAGACCCCCAAAATAATCCTGTTTTTGTCTTTTAAACAATGTAAATGATTATTGGTGGATTTTTTTTTTTTTTTAGAAAGGGTTAAACACATTTTTCAGAATAAAAGCTTTAAGGAAGCAATGGCATGAAGCTTTTAATGTGAAACACGGGAAGTGTGAATTTGAATCCAAAAACATGGTGGTTTCAGATTAAAATCAAAGATGACATGTCTGAGCCTCAGACATGTGAGCTTGTTTCCAGAGTACAGTCATGTAAATAGGAAGTAATCGGGTTGTAAACAGGAAGTAATCAGAATGTGAAATGTGGAACGTGAAGTCAACCTCCAGAGTAAAACTGTGAATGTTTTTATTGATCTGACGGCCGGTGATCAGAGACGTGTCTCCTTCTGAGGATCTGTTTGTATATACTGCAGATACCTGTGTATATTTCTGTTCACCATTAGGGGCAGCAGCTCCTCAGCGACACTGTAAAAGCACTCAGCCACACATCTCTCATCCAATCAGGTGACAGGAAATAATAGCTCCCCTCCTCTGATTACCTGGTTTCAGTGATTTTGACTGCTGGTGATGTTTTTGTCGCTTCTGGACCACATCTGTTAAATATTTTCTGAATGATGGCATGATGATGTCACTCCAGGGCCGTGGCCTTTCAGGTGGGTTAAGGGAGGGGTGGTGTTGGGTTGTTCATGTTGTTGCCTTTTTAATACCATGTTTTTACACTTGTCTCTGAAGGGCTTGTCCACAGTTCAGGAGCCCACCTGAATGGTCATGAAGGGGTGGGGCCATGATGGGGACTTTTGAGCGTTCATCAGAGACAGTGATGATGTTCATGTGACTGTTTTTGAGCCAATCATGTTTTTTCTCATGCATTCCTGTCAGAGGACGGACTGTACTAAAGATTTGAACAAGAAATGCAAATAAATGTTTTAGAAACAGACATTTTTTTGTGCACGTTGTCTGATGATGTCGGACTTTAGGTGCCACAGTGTTTAATGTGTACGGTCACACAGCATTTGCAAGCATTTACAATAAAAACACCTAGTAACGTATGATTACATTGTAACTGTGGTTCTCTAGGTGAGAGATTCTTCACTCTCTACATATTCTATAAGTGCAGGGATGTGGAGATTTATTTAAGACGCGTTGGCTTTCCCGACCACACCCCACAGCTATAGAGATTGAAAATGTGATGTCATTCAGGGGTAAAACCGCAAAGGATTCTGGGAACTCGTGGCAAGAGGCACTAGCGCACGCAGGCTTTCAATTGAAATCAGTCACACAGCGATAAAAAGAAACACAAAAAATGGCAAGAAGCTGTTGTATTATTAACTGCAATAGCCGGTCGCCTGACAGCCACGGGAAGCCGACGGGTAAAGAGATTGGTTGTTATCGGATTACGTCGTTGAAGAGAAATTGTTCGAGCTATCTTTCCGAAGTAACAAACAGGCGACGGATGACCTGGATTGCAGCCATTCAAAGACCAAATATAACGTCCCAGAACACTCCAGCTCACATGTTAGTCTGCTCCAAGCATTCCCACAAAGGTCAGTGTTTTGTAGTAGTTAATACGTCATTTTTCATAACATAACTGGTGATATAGGTTACAAGCAAGTCTGGCACTGAACAGAAATTGTCGCGCTATGCTCCTTTGTTTATTGTGCATAAATAGTGAAATGTCCTGACACAATATTGCGTTTCGATTCTGTTATTACCATGGTACATTGACAAAAACATACTTTTATTCACAGGGTAAAACAGGTTTTTTTGTATCACCAATTGCCCAGTACGATTACAGCATTATTGTCACTGCTACATTTCTGTAATGCGTACCAGAAATTATTTCCACTACTAATTAATTACCGTTGAGCGTAAAGGTCCTATTAATAAACTGTTAGCGAATGTGTATTTATGAAGACGATTTGTGAGACTGGTAAACTTATGATAGGTACGATGGTCTTTCGTTCTACGCGGTGCATTTCAAGGTCCTGTACCCATCCGTCGGTAAACTGTACCTGGGCTTGTTGCAGTGACCTGAAGTTACTAAATTTCACGAGTGTATGCACTCACTCCAAGAACCGTATAATTATAAATATGAGCGTGGTGAAAGTTGGGCAGCACATTAACGTATTTTGTCCACTCTGTGTGCTCGTACGGGTCTAACCCTTTCACTCCTTTTGATTTTTCCTCGTATCTTTTCTTTGACTTTTCATCAAGTCTGTCTTTGTACGGACCAGCATTGTTCTCCTTCATTTTGTACATAACTTTTTTGGGGGACAAAGAAAAAGCAAGAAGGTATTGGAACCTCCTCTATCTGCCGGTGGTACATACCGTGCAGGGGCCTGTCCTTCCATGATGGTTCCTCGTCTCCCTCCCCTTTCTTGGGTTTCTGCTGCCTGAGGTATTCACTGAGCACTCGGTCAGTTGGGGCCATCTTCCCAATGTATTCTTGGATGTTCGTTGTCTCATCCTGGACTGTGGTGCTGATACTCACCAGTCCCCGGCCCCCTTCCTTCCGCTTAGCGTACAGCCTCAGGGTGCTGGACTTGGGGTGAAACCCTACATGCATGGTAAGGAGCTTTCTTGTCTTTATGTCAGTGGCTTCTATCTCCTCCTTTGGCCAGCCTATTACCCCAGCAGGGTACCTGATCACGGGCAGGGCGTACGTGTTGATGGCCCGGATCTTGTTCTTACCATTCAGCTGACTCCTCAGGACTTGCCTGACCCTCTGCAGGTACTTGGTGGTTGCAGCTTTTCTAGCGGCCTCTTCATGGTTCCCATTCGCCTGCGGGATCCCCAAGTACTTGTAACTGTCCTCTATGTCTGCAATGTTGCCTTCTGGTAGTTCAATCCCCTCAGTTCTGACTACCTTCCCTCTCTTTGTTACCATCCGACTACACTTCTCCAGTCCGAACGACATTCCAATGTCATTGCTGTATAGCCTGGTAGTGTGGATCAGTGAATCGATGTCTCGTTCACTCTTGGCATACAGCTTGATGTCATCCATGTACAGGAGGTGGCTGACAACTGCTCCGTTCCGTAGTCGGTATCCGTAGCCAGTCTTGTTAATGATCTCACTGAGGGGGTTCAGGCCTATGCAGAACAGCAGTGGGGACAGAGCATCTCCTTGGTAGATCCCGCACTTGATGGTGACTTGTGCTATGGGCTTGGAGTTGGCCTCTAGTGTTGTACGCCACATCCCCATTGAGTTCCTGATGAAGGCTCTTAGGGTCCCATTGATCTTGTACAATTCTAGGCATTCCAGTATCCAGCTGTGGGGCATTGAGTCATAGGCCTTCTTGTAATCAATCCAGGAAGTGCACAGGTTGGTCAGTCTGGTCTTGCAGTCTCGGCTGACTGTTCTGTCTACCAGTAGCTGGTGTTTTGCGCCTCTGGTATTCTTGCCAATTCCTTTCTGTGTCCCGCTCATGTATTGACCCATGTGCCTGTTCATCTTAGCCGATATGATGCCTGACAGGAGCTTCCATGTAGTACTGAGGCAGGTTATTGGTCGGTAGTTGGAGGGGACCGGTCCCTTCTTGGGGTCCTTGGGGATCAGGACCGTCCGGCCTTCAGTTAGCCATTCCGGGTGTCTCTCGTTAACTAGCAGCTGGTTCATTTGTGCTGCCAGACGCCCGTGGAGTGCAGTCAGCTTCTTCAGCCAGTAGGCGTGAACCATGTCGGGCCCTGGTGCTGTTGGACAGCACCAGGGCCCGACATGTCCAACTCTTCATACTGGAGATATCTGCCACTGTGATGGTTACTGGACCCTGTTCAGGGAGGTCGCTGTGGTCTGCCCTCAGATCCTCTAGCCACTGAGCATTGCCGTTATGGGTTGCATCCTTCTCCCATATGCTCTTCCAGTATTGCTCCGTCTCCAGCCTTGGTGGTGCTGTTCTCTTATTGTTCCCTTGCCACTGAGAGTACACCTTTGCTGGTTCTGTGGAGAACAGCTGGTTTATTCTCCTGCCTTCTATCTCTCTGGTGTACCTCCTCAAGCGGCTGGCCAAGGCTGAGTCTTTGCTTGGCAGTTTCCAAGGCCTCAGGTATGGACAGCTTGCTGTATTTCTTAGGCACCTTATTTGTCGCATCTTTCTGCAACTCCGTTAGTTGGCTAACCTCCCTCCGTGCTACTTTGATCTTGCCCTCTAGCCTCCTTCTCCATGGAGGGTACTGCCCCTTGTCGCTGTTCAACTTGTAGCCAAGCATCTCACTGATCACTGCTGCCGTATTGTAGATCAGCTTGTTAGTGTCGGTAATCGTGGTTGTAGGTATTGCCCGTAGTGCTGCATTAACATCATCTAGCAGACCTTCTGAGGGTACTTCACGTAATCTTGGTAACCGGCTACGGGGGATCCAGGTTTCAAGCTTGGCCATGATCCTATTTTTCAGGTCAGTTCCTCTCGCACTCAACGATCCTTCTCCTATCGCACTTGGGGCTATGTACCCAATCTCGGGTGGGGGTGATGATATCGCCCCCCTGACCTGGCGTCCTGACTCCTCCTTGCCGTAGCATTTGTGTTGTACCTCGTCAATCTCTAGCTGTGAGAGCAGTCCCTTCTTTCGAATGTTGGAACACTGAGCTACTAGTTGTTTCGCCGTCATTGTGGATGTTGGGTATCGAAGAATCCATAGGTCCCTCATCCTATTCATGTAGCCCCTTCCGCCGGGGTTACTTGCGTAGTAGCATTCCAACAATGCCCTGTTTTCGTCTCTTGCCCACCGATGCCTTCTTGTTCCAGTAGCCCACTTTTCGTCAGGGTGCCCTGGTTCCTCAACACCTGATGCAGACCTTGTTGATCCGGGCGACGTCCGAGCCGGCATGCCTTCATATTTATCTGTCTCGCTCATGTCTGCGGTAGGCTTGCTTAGCATAGGGGGTCTAGCCAATCCAAATTACGTAGCGCAGAGCCGAACCAATCACAGCCGCAGCGTCACGTCACGTGACTTGTTACGTACAGCAGAAGTGCCAAGCCGCACATGTGTATTCGTTTGGGAAGCAGCCAGCCACCGTACCGCCCGGGTAATGGAGGAAATGAGTGTGCGAACTAGAAAAATCAACCGAGCGTGACCGAAGGTTACAGAAGAGAAAACAGATGATGGTTCCAATGCCGGAGAGATTGTCGAACGGAAGAGCCATAGAAGTTCCGTAGTGTGAAGGTATTTCGGCTATTTCAAGTCTGACAAAAAACAGTAGCGTGCACTGTAAATTATGCTGAAAGCAAGTCTGGAAATACAATAAACTGGTGCATGCACTACGTCCACACGTACCCGGGTATTTTTGAAAACGCAGATTTTTCTATGCGTTTGCACCTTTCGTCCACACGTAAACGGCGTTTTTGGTCACTGAAAACGAAGATTTTTAAAAACTCCGGCCAGGGTGGATATTTTTGAAAACTCTGTTTTTGCATTTACATGTGGACTAGAAAAGCGGAGAAAACGCAGTGTCAAAGGTGTGTGCATTTTTTGACATCACACTGTGCGCCACGTTATTGTTTCGGTGAAATGAATTTCTACAATACTGTTACTGTTAATTCTACTCTCTGCAGTGTTTAAATGCTTACATATACACACAGTTACTGTCCCTCCACACATACGACTCTGTTCTGCTTCTATGCCCCAGCTTTGTTTACTTTTTCCCACCGAGGCTTCTAGACTTCTGATTGGCCAACATTTCTGCACGGTTAGGAATCTAGCTCCACCTGTTGCTTTGGCATGTTCATAGCGGCGTTTTCCTTCATTTCTCCCTTTATGTGTGGACGGGATTATTTTTTAAAACGAAAACGGAAAATCTCCGTTTTCAAAAATACCCGTGTACGTGTGGACGTAGCCTCAGTCTCTGACTGGAAGCGCTAATTCGTCATTCGGCTTTTGTCAGACTAAAGTAACTGTTAAAACTGTTTGAAAAGCTAAGCTAATACAACAAGGAGAGATTGAGAATTTCCTTTTAGTTCTCAGTTTATTTGATATTGACAAAAGTTAGTCAATTTTGTCTGTTCTTCTGTAAAACAAACTAAGATTTATTTTTAGAATTAATATTTTGTTTCTAAGTGGAATTGACAAGTTAGTCTGTTTCATTTGTTCTATTTTGAAACTTAAATGCTTTAGCGGCTGCCTTTTGTGTAGTTTGCAATATTTGCCTTTATTTATCTGAAAAAGTCTCATGTTCCTTAAGTACATCTACCCTGTTGAACTTATTAT
>NC_140608.1:32401221-32403721 GCF_057381915.1 Diplotaxodon limnothrissa | reverse complement strand
AGGGAGGCAAGAGCAAGGTGTGATGTAGGTCCCCGGGGCCTGCTGGAGGTCCAGGTCCATGCCCGATGTGAGTAGCAGCAGGGCCAGCGCGCCCAGGAGCACATCTTTTTCGACCGTAAAGGGAGACAGGAGGCCGACTCACTGCCTCGGCTAAATGGAGAGGGAATTTCAGAAGGGCCAGGGCACAAGCATGGACCTTTTTCAGCTGTAAGGGAGGCAAGAGCAAGGTGTGATGTAGGTCCCCGGGGCCTGCTGGAGGTCCAGGTCCATGCCCGATGTGAGTAGCAGCAGGGCCAGCGCGCCCAGGAGCACATCTTTTTCGACCGTAAAGGGAGACAGGAGGCCGACTCACTGCCTCGGCTAAATGGAGAGGGAATTTCAGAAGGGCCAGGGCACAAGCATGGACCTTTTTCAGCTGTAAGGGAGGCAAGAGCAAGGTGTGATGTAGGTCCCCGGGGCCTGCTGGAGGTCCAGGTCCATGCCCGATGTGAGTAGCAGCAGGGCCAGCGCGCCCAGGAGCACATCTTTTTCGACCGTAAAGGGAGACAGGAGGCCGACTCACTGCCTCGGCTAAATGGAGAGGGAATTTCAGCAGGGCCAGGGCACAGGCATGGACCTTTTTCAGCTGTAAGGGAGGCAAGAGCAAGGTGTGATGTAGGTCCCCGGGGCCTGCTGGAGGTCCAGGTCCATGCCCGATGTGAGTAGCAGCAGGGCCAGAGCGCCCAGGAGCACATCTTTTTCGACCGTAAAGGGAGACAGGAGGCCGACTCACTGCCTCGGCTAAATGGAGAGGGAATTTCAGCAGGGCCAGGGCACAGGCATGGACCTTTTTCAGCTGTAAGGGAGGCAAGAGCAAGGTGTGATGTAGGTCCCCGGGGCCTGCTGGAGGTCCAGGTCCATGCCCGATGTGAGTAGCAGCAGGGCCAGCGCGCCCAGGAGCACATCTTTTTCGACCGTAAAGGGAGACAGGAGGCCGACTCACTGCCTCGGCTAAATGGAGAGGGAATTTCAGCAGGGCCAGGGCACAGGCATGGACCTTTTTCAGCTGTAAGGGAGGCAAGAGCAAGGTGCGATGTAGGTCCCCGGGGCCTGTTGTGGTACCATAGGCACGAGTGGTGTGTGTGTGTGGCAAAGAGTTTCTGCGCAGTGTACCAGGGGCACGGGGAAAGGTTGTTGTACCATAGGCACGAGAAAAGTTGTCGTACCATAGGCACGAGAAAAGTTGTCGTACCATAGGCACGAGTGGTGTGTGTGTGTGGCAAAGTGCTACTGAGCGGTGTACCAGGGGCACGGCGAAAAGTTGTTGTACCATAGGCACGAGAAAAGTTGTTGTACCATAGGCACGAGAAAAGCTGTCGTACCAGGGGCACGGAGGAAAGTTGTTGTACCATAGGCACGAGAAAAGTTGTCGTACCATAGGCACGAGGAGAGTTTGTGTGGCAAAGTGCTACTGAGCGGTGTACCAGGGGCACGGCGAAAAGTTGTTGTACCATAGGCACGAGAAAAGTTGTTGTACCATAGGCACGAGAAAAGCTGTCATACCAGGGGCACGGAGGAAAGTTGTTGTACCATAGGCACGAGAAAAGCTGTCGTACCATAGGTACGAGGAGTGTGTGTGTGGCAAAGTGCTACTGAGCGGTGTACCAGGGGCACGGCGAAAAGTTGTTGTACCATAGGCACGAGAAAAGTTGTTGTACCATAGGCACGAGAAAAGCTGTCGTACCAGGGGCACGGAGGAAAGTTGTTGTACCATAGGCACGAGAAAAGTTGTCGTACCATAGGCACGAGGAGAGTTTGTGTGGCAAAGTGCTACTGAGCGGTGTACCAGGGGCACGGCAAAAAGTTGTTGTACCATAGGCACGAGAAAAATTGTTGTACCATAGGCACGAGAAAAGTTGTCGTACCATAGGCACGAGAAAAGTTGTCGTACCATAGGCACAAGCAGTGCGTGCGTGCGTGCGTGCGTGCGTGCGTGCGTGCGTGTGTGTGTGTGTGTGTGCGGCAGTTCTTCTGCGCAGTGTACCAGGGGCACATTTCAATGTGCTTTCTGGAGTACCAGGGGCACGAGGATTTTGCCAGTGGTGTTCTGCTTTGTTAGTGGGAGGGGGCTTAAGTGTGGGTCCCCGGGGCCTGCTGGAGGTCCAGGTCCATGCTAGATACGTGGTACAGGGTTAACTGCAGGAGGGGGGGGGGGTAATGTGGGTTCACGGGGCCTGCTGGAGGTCAAGGTCCATGCTGGATATGCGCTGGAGCGTAACTGCAAGAAAGGAAAGCTAGTGGGGGAGTAGAGCAGGGGAGTATGTGGGTCCCCAGGGCCTGCTGGAGGTCCAGGTCCATGCTAGATATGTGGCACAGGGTAACTGCAGGGGGGGGTAATGTGGGTCCACGGGGCCTGCTGGAAGTCAAGGTCCATGCTAGACATGTGGTACAGGGTAACTGCAGGGGGAAGGGGGGGGGGGGGGGGGGGGTAATGTGGGTCCCCGGGGCCTGCTGGAGGTCA
>NC_140608.1:32388721-32391221 GCF_057381915.1 Diplotaxodon limnothrissa | reverse complement strand
CGGCTAAATGGAGAGGCAATTTCAGCAGGGCCAGGGCACAGGCATGGACCTTTTTCAGCTGTAAGGGAGGCAAGAGCAAGGTGTGATGTAGGTCCCCGGGGCCTGCTGGAGGTCCAGGTCCATGCCCGATGTGAGTAGCAGCAGGGCCAGCGCGCCCAGGAGCACATCTTTTTCGACCGTAAAGGGAGACAGGAGGCCGACTCACTGCCTCGGCTAAATGGAGAGGCAATTTCAGCAGGGCCAGGGCACAGGCATGGACCTTTTTCAGCTGTAAGGGAGGCAAGAGCAAGGTGTGATGTAGGTCCCCGGGGCCTGCTGGAGGTCCAGGTCCATGCCCGATGTGAGTAGCAGCAGGGCCAGCGCGCCCAGGAGCACATCTTTTTCGACCGTAAAGGGAGACAGGAGGCCGACTCACTGCCTCGGCTAAATGGAGAGGGAATTTCAGCAGGGCCAGGGCACAGGCATGGACCTTTTTCAGCTGTAAGGGAGGCAAGAGCAAGGTGTGATGTAGGTCCCCGGGGCCTGCTGGAGGTCCAGGTCCATGCCCGATGTGAGTAGCAGCAGGGCCAGCGCGCCCAGGAGCACATCTTTTTCGACCGTAAAGGGAGACAGGAGGCCGACTCACTGCCTCGGCTAAATGGAGAGGGAATTTCAGAAGGGCCAGGGCACAGGCATGGACCTTTTTCAGCTGCAAGGGAGGGAAGAGCAATGTGCGATGTAGGTCCCCGGGGCCTGCTGGAGGTCCAGGTCCATGCCCGATGTGAGTAGCAGCAGGAGTGGTGTGTGTGTGTGGCAAAGTGCTACTGAGCGGTGTACCAGGGGCACGGCGAAAAGTTGTTGTACCATAGGCACGAGAAAAGTTGTTGTACCATAGGCACGAGAAAAGCTGTCGTACCAGGGGCACGGAGGAAAGTTGTTGTACCATAGGCACGAGAAAAGTTGTCGTACCATAGGCACGAGGAGAGTTTGTGTGGCAAAGTGCTACTGAGCGGTGTACCAGGGGCACGGCGAAAAGTTGTTGTACCATAGGCACGAGAAAAGTTGTCGTACCATAGGCACGAGAAAAGTTGTCGTACCATAGGCACGAGGAGTGTGTGCGTGGCAAAGTGCTACTGAGCGGTGTACCAGGGGCACGGCGAAAAGTTGTTGTACCATAGGCACGAGAAAAGTTGTTGTACCATAGGCACGAGAAAAGCTGTCGTACCAGGGGCACGGAGGAAAGTTGTCGTACCATAGGCACGAGGAGTGTGTGTGTGGCAAAGTGCTACTGAGCGGTGTACCAGGGGCACGGCGAAAAGTTGTTGTACCATAGGCACGAGAAAAGTTGTCGTACCATAGGCACGAGAAAAGTTGTCGTACCATAGGCACGAGGAGTGTGTGTGTGGCAAAGTGCTACTGAGCGGTGTACCAGGGGCACGGCGAAAAGTTGTTGTACCATAGGCACGAGAAAAGCTGTCGTACCAGGGGCACGAGAAAAGCTGTCGTACCAGGGGCACGGAGGAAAGTTGTTGTACCATAGGCACGAGAAAAGTTGTCGTACCATAGGCACGAGGAGAGTTTGTGTGGCAAAGTGCTACTGAGCGGTGTACCAGGGGCACGGCGAAAAGTTGTTGTACCATAGGCACGAGAAAAGTTGTTGTACCATAGGCACGAGAAAAGCTGTCGTACCAGGGGCACGAGAAAAGCTGTCGTACCAGGGGCACGAGAAAAGTTGTTGTACCATAGGCACGAGAAAAGTTGTCGTACCATAGGCACAAGCAGTGCGTGCGTGCGTGCGTGCGTGCGTGCGTGTGTGTGTGCGGCAGTTCTTCTGCGCAGTGTACCAGGGGCACATTTCAATGTGCTTTCTGGAGTACCAGGGGCACGAGGATTTTGCCAGTGGTGTTCTGCTTTGTTAGTGGGAGGGGGCTTAAGTGTGGGTCCCCGGGGCCTGCTGGAGGTCCAGGTCCATGCTAGATACGTGGTACAGGGTAACTGCAGGAGGGGGGGGGGGGTAATGTGGGTTCACGGGGCCTGCTGGAGGTCAAGGTCCATGCTGGATATGCGCTGGAGCGTAACTGCAAGAAAGGAAAGCTAGTGGGGGAGTAGAGCAGGGGAGTATGTGGGTCCCCAGGGCCTGCTGGAGGTCCAGGTCCATGCTAGATATGTGGCACAGGGTAACTGCAGGAGGGGGGGGGGGGGGGGGGGGGTAATGTGGGTTCACGGGGCCTGCTGGAGGTCAAGGTCCATGCTGGATATGCGTTGGAGCGTAACTGCAAGAAAGGAAAGCTAGTGGGGGAGTAGAGCAGGGGAGTATGTGGGTCCCCAGGGCCTGCTGGAGGTCCAGGTCCATGCTAGATATGTGGCACAGGGTAACTGCAGGGGGGGGGTAATGTGGGTCCACGGGGCCTGCTGGAGGTCCAGGTCCATGCTAGATATGTGGCACAGGGTAACTGCAGGGGGGGGGGGGGGGGGGGGGTATTGTGGGTCCACGGGGCCTGCTGGAAGTCAAGGTCCATGC
>NC_140608.1:32376221-32378721 GCF_057381915.1 Diplotaxodon limnothrissa | reverse complement strand
AGGCCGACTCACTGCCTCGGCTAAATGGAGAGGCAATTTCAGCAGGGCCAGGGCACAGGCATGGACCTTTTTCAGCTGTAAGGGAGGCAAGAGCAAGGTGTGATGTAGGTCCCCGGGGCCTGCTGGAGGTCCAGGTCCATGCCCGATGTGAGTAGCAGCAGGGCCAGCGCGCCCAGGAGCACATCTTTTTCGACCGTAAAGGGAGACAGGAGGCCGACTCACTGCCTCGGCTAAATGGAGAGGCAATTTCAGCAGGGCCAGGGCACAGGCATGGACCTTTTTCAGCTGTAAGGGAGGCAAGAGCAAGGTGTGATGTAGGTCCCCGGGGCCTGCTGGAGGTCCAGGTCCATGCCCGATGTGAGTAGCAGCAGGGCCAGCGCGCCCAGGAGCACATCTTTTTCGACCGTAAAGGGAGACAGGAGGCCGACTCACTGCCTCGGCTAAATGGAGAGGGAATTTCAGCAGGGCCAGGGCACAGGCATGGACCTTTTTCAGCTGTAAGGGAGGCAAGAGCAAGGTGTGATGTAGGTCCCCGGGGCCTGCTGGAGGTCCAGGTCCATGCCCGATGTGAGTAGCAGCAGGGCCAGCGCGCCCAGGAGCACATCTTTTTCGACCGTAAAGGGAGACAGGAGGCCGACTCACTGCCTCGGCTAAATGGAGAGGGAATTTCAGAAGGGCCAGGGCACAGGCATGGACCTTTTTCAGCTGCAAGGGAGGGAAGAGCAATGTGCGATGTAGGTCCCCGGGGCCTGCTGGAGGTCCAGGTCCATGCCCGATGTGAGTAGCAGCAGGAGTGGTGTGTGTGTGTGGCAAAGTGCTACTGAGCGGTGTACCAGGGGCACGGCGAAAAGTTGTTGTACCATAGGCACGAGAAAAGTTGTTGTACCATAGGCACGAGAAAAGCTGTCGTACCAGGGGCACGGAGGAAAGTTGTTGTACCATAGGCACGAGAAAAGTTGTCGTACCATAGGCACGAGGAGAGTTTGTGTGGCAAAGTGCTACTGAGCGGTGTACCAGGGGCACGGCGAAAAGTTGTTGTACCATAGGCACGAGAAAAGTTGTCGTACCATAGGCACGAGAAAAGTTGTCGTACCATAGGCACGAGGAGTGTGTGCGTGGCAAAGTGCTACTGAGCGGTGTACCAGGGGCACGGCGAAAAGTTGTTGTACCATAGGCACGAGAAAAGTTGTTGTACCATAGGCACGAGAAAAGCTGTCGTACCAGGGGCACGGAGGAAAGTTGTCGTACCATAGGCACGAGGAGTGTGTGTGTGGCAAAGTGCTACTGAGCGGTGTACCAGGGGCACGGCGAAAAGTTGTTGTACCATAGGCACGAGAAAAGTTGTCGTACCATAGGCACGAGAAAAGTTGTCGTACCATAGGCACGAGGAGTGTGTGTGTGGCAAAGTGCTACTGAGCGGTGTACCAGGGGCACGGCGAAAAGTTGTTGTACCATAGGCACGAGAAAAGCTGTCGTACCAGGGGCACGAGAAAAGCTGTCGTACCAGGGGCACGGAGGAAAGTTGTTGTACCATAGGCACGAGAAAAGTTGTCGTACCATAGGCACGAGGAGAGTTTGTGTGGCAAAGTGCTACTGAGCGGTGTACCAGGGGCACGGCGAAAAGTTGTTGTACCATAGGCACGAGAAAAGTTGTTGTACCATAGGCACGAGAAAAGCTGTCGTACCAGGGGCACGAGAAAAGCTGTCGTACCAGGGGCACGAGAAAAGTTGTTGTACCATAGGCACGAGAAAAGTTGTCGTACCATAGGCACAAGCAGTGCGTGCGTGCGTGCGTGCGTGCGTGCGTGTGTGTGTGCGGCAGTTCTTCTGCGCAGTGTACCAGGGGCACATTTCAATGTGCTTTCTGGAGTACCAGGGGCACGAGGATTTTGCCAGTGGTGTTCTGCTTTGTTAGTGGGAGGGGGCTTAAGTGTGGGTCCCCGGGGCCTGCTGGAGGTCCAGGTCCATGCTAGATACGTGGTACAGGGTAACTGCAGGAGGGGGGGGGGGGTAATGTGGGTTCACGGGGCCTGCTGGAGGTCAAGGTCCATGCTGGATATGCGCTGGAGCGTAACTGCAAGAAAGGAAAGCTAGTGGGGGAGTAGAGCAGGGGAGTATGTGGGTCCCCAGGGCCTGCTGGAGGTCCAGGTCCATGCTAGATATGTGGCACAGGGTAACTGCAGGAGGGGGGGGGGGGGGGGGGGGTAATGTGGGTTCACGGGGCCTGCTGGAGGTCAAGGTCCATGCTGGATATGCGTTGGAGCGTAACTGCAAGAAAGGAAAGCTAGTGGGGGAGTAGAGCAGGGGAGTATGTGGGTCCCCAGGGCCTGCTGGAGGTCCAGGTCCATGCTAGATATGTGGCACAGGGTAACTGCAGGGGGGGGGTAATGTGGGTCCACGGGGCCTGCTGGAGGTCCAGGTCCATGCTAGATATGTGGCACAGGGTAACTGCAGGGGGGGGGGGGGGGGGGGGTATTGTGGGTCCACGGGGCCTGCTGGA
>NC_140608.1:32343721-32346221 GCF_057381915.1 Diplotaxodon limnothrissa | reverse complement strand
CTGTAAGGGAGGCAAGAGCAAGGTGTGATGTAGGTCCCCGGGGCCTGCTGGAGGTCCAGGTCCATGCCCGATGTGAGTAGCAGCAGGGCCAGAGCGCCCAGGAGCACATCTTTTTCGACCGTAAAGGGAGACAGGAGGCCGACTCACTGCCTCGGCTAAATGGAGAGGGAATTTCAGCAGGGCCAGGGCACAGGCATGGACCTTTTTCAGCTGTAAGGGAGGCAAGAGCAAGGTGTGATGTAGGTCCCCGGGGCCTGCTGGAGGTCCAGGTCCATGCCCGATGTGAGTAGCAGCAGGGCCAGCGCGCCCAGGAGCACATCTTTTTCGACCGTAAAGGGAGACAGGAGGCCGACTCACTGCCTCGGCTAAATGGAGAGGGAATTTCAGCAGGGCCAGGGCACAGGCATGGACCTTTTTCAGCTGTAAGGGAGGCAAGAGCAAGGTGCGATGTAGGTCCCCGGGGCCTGTTGTGGTACCATAGGCACGAGTGGTGTGTGTGTGTGGCAAAGAGTTTCTGCGCAGTGTACCAGGGGCACGGGGAAAGGTTGTTGTACCATAGGCACGAGAAAAGTTGTCGTACCATAGGCACGAGAAAAGTTGTCGTACCATAGGCACGAGTGGTGTGTGTGTGTGGCAAAGTGCTACTGAGCGGTGTACCAGGGGCACGGCGAAAAGTTGTTGTACCATAGGCACGAGAAAAGTTGTTGTACCATAGGCACGAGAAAAGCTGTCGTACCAGGGGCACGGAGGAAAGTTGTTGTACCATAGGCACGAGAAAAGTTGTCGTACCATAGGCACGAGGAGAGTTTGTGTGGCAAAGTGCTACTGAGCGGTGTACCAGGGGCACGGCGAAAAGTTGTTGTACCATAGGCACGAGAAAAGTTGTTGTACCATAGGCACGAGAAAAGCTGTCATACCAGGGGCACGGAGGAAAGTTGTTGTACCATAGGCACGAGAAAAGCTGTCGTACCATAGGTACGAGGAGTGTGTGTGTGGCAAAGTGCTACTGAGCGGTGTACCAGGGGCACGGCGAAAAGTTGTTGTACCATAGGCACGAGAAAAGTTGTTGTACCATAGGCACGAGAAAAGCTGTCGTACCAGGGGCACGGAGGAAAGTTGTTGTACCATAGGCACGAGAAAAGTTGTCGTACCATAGGCACGAGGAGAGTTTGTGTGGCAAAGTGCTACTGAGCGGTGTACCAGGGGCACGGCAAAAAGTTGTTGTACCATAGGCACGAGAAAAATTGTTGTACCATAGGCACGAGAAAAGTTGTCGTACCATAGGCACGAGAAAAGTTGTCGTACCATAGGCACAAGCAGTGCGTGCGTGCGTGCGTGCGTGCGTGCGTGCGTGCGTGTGTGTGTGTGTGTGTGCGGCAGTTCTTCTGCGCAGTGTACCAGGGGCACATTTCAATGTGCTTTCTGGAGTACCAGGGGCACGAGGATTTTGCCAGTGGTGTTCTGCTTTGTTAGTGGGAGGGGGCTTAAGTGTGGGTCCCCGGGGCCTGCTGGAGGTCCAGGTCCATGCTAGATACGTGGTACAGGGTTAACTGCAGGAGGGGGGGGGGGTAATGTGGGTTCACGGGGCCTGCTGGAGGTCAAGGTCCATGCTGGATATGCGCTGGAGCGTAACTGCAAGAAAGGAAAGCTAGTGGGGGAGTAGAGCAGGGGAGTATGTGGGTCCCCAGGGCCTGCTGGAGGTCCAGGTCCATGCTAGATATGTGGCACAGGGTAACTGCAGGGGGGGGTAATGTGGGTCCACGGGGCCTGCTGGAAGTCAAGGTCCATGCTAGACATGTGGTACAGGGTAACTGCAGGGGGAAGGGGGGGGGGGGGGGGGGGGTAATGTGGGTCCCCGGGGCCTGCTGGAGGTCAAGGTCCGTGCTAGATATGTGGTACAGGGTTAACTGCAGGAGGGGGGGGGGGTAATGTGGGTTCACGGGGCCTGCTGGAGGTCAAGGTCCATGCTAGATATGTGGCACAGGGTAACTGCAGGGGGGGGTAATGTGGGTCCACGGGGCCTGCTGGAAGTCAAGGTCCATGCTAGACATGTGGTACAGGGTAACTGCAGGGGGAAGGGGGGGGGGGGGTAATGTGGGTCCCCGGGGCCTGCTGGAGGTCAAGGTCCGTGCTAGATATGTGGTACGGGGTAACTGCGGTGGGGGGGCGGATCTAATGGGGGACTAGATCAGGTGAGGATGTAATGGCCAGTTCGACAGCAGCACATCTTTTTCGACCGTAAGGGAGAGAGGAGGCCGACTCTCTGCCTCGGCCAAATGGAGAGAGATTTTCAGCAGGGCCAGTGCGCCAGGAGCACATCTTTTTCAACCGTGAGGGAGAGAGGAGGCCGACTCACCACCTCGGCCAGGGCCTTTTTTTCTCCCCTCTCCAGTTGAGCAGTCTAAGGGTAATGAGTAGCAAAGGTGCCCTCCGTCATTTATGGGAGACGGGTGTCTGAAGATGCGCAAGTCAGCAGACACCCTCGGCAACGCTCGGACGG
>NC_140608.1:32308721-32311221 GCF_057381915.1 Diplotaxodon limnothrissa | reverse complement strand
AAGGAAAGCTCATGGGGGATTAGAGCGGAGGAGTATGTGGGTCCTCGGGGCCTGCTGGAGGGCAAGGGCCATGCTGGATTTGTGGTGGAGGGTAACTGCGGGAGAAGGAAAGCTAGTGGGGGAGTAGAGCAGAGGAGTATGTTGGTCCCCGGGGCCTGCTGGAGGTCCAGGTCCATGCCCGATGTGAGTAGCAGCAGGGCCAGCGCGCCCAGGAGCACATCTTTTTCGACCGTAAAGGGAGACAGGAGGCCGACTCACTGCCTCGGCTAAATGGAGAGGGAATTTCAGAAGGGCCAGGGCACAAGCATGGACCTTTTTCAGCTGTAAGGGAGGCAAGAGCAAGGTGTGATGTAGGTCCCCGGGGCCTGCTGGAGGTCCAGGTCCATGCCCGATGTGAGTAGCAGCAGGGCCAGCGCGCCCAGGAGCACATCTTTTTCGACCGTAAAGGGAGACAGGAGGCCGACTCACTGCCTCGGCTAAATGGAGAGGGAATTTCAGAAGGGCCAGGGCACAAGCATGGACCTTTTTCAGCTGTAAGGGAGGCAAGAGCAAGGTGTGATGTAGGTCCCCGGGGCCTGCTGGAGGTCCAGGTCCATGCCCGATGTGAGTAGCAGCAGGGCCAGCGCGCCCAGGAGCACATCTTTTTCGACCGTAAAGGGAGACAGGAGGCCGACTCACTGCCTCGGCTAAATGGAGAGGGAATTTCAGAAGGGCCAGGGCACAAGCATGGACCTTTTTCAGCTGTAAGGGAGGCAAGAGCAAGGTGTGATGTAGGTCCCCGGGGCCTGCTGGAGGTCCAGGTCCATGCCCGATGTGAGTAGCAGCAGGGCCAGCGCGCCCAGGAGCACATCTTTTTCGACCGTAAAGGGAGACAGGAGGCCGACTCACTGCCTCGGCTAAATGGAGAGGGAATTTCAGCAGGGCCAGGGCACAGGCATGGACCTTTTTCAGCTGTAAGGGAGGCAAGAGCAAGGTGTGATGTAGGTCCCCGGGGCCTGCTGGAGGTCCAGGTCCATGCCCGATGTGAGTAGCAGCAGGGCCAGCGCGCCCAGGAGCACATCTTTTTCGACCGTAAAGGGAGACAGGAGGCCGACTCACTGCCTCGGCTAAATGGAGAGGGAATTTCAGCAGGGCCAGGGCACAGGCATGGACCTTTTTCAGCTGTAAGGGAGGCAAGAGCAAGGTGCGATGTAGGTCCCCGGGGCCTGTTGTCGTACCATAGGCACGAGTGGTGTGTGTGTGTGGCAAAGAGTTTCTGCGCAGTGTACCAGGGGCACGGGGAAAGGTTGTTGTACCATAGGCACGAGAAAAGTTGTCGTACCATAGGCACGAGAAAAGTTGTCGTACCATAGGCACGAGTGGTGTGTGTGTGTGGCAAAGTGCTACTGAGCGGTGTACCAGGGGCACGGCGAAAAGTTGTTGTACCATAGGCACGAGAAAAGTTGTTGTACCATAGGCACGAGAAAAGCTGTCGTACCAGGGGCACGGAGGAAAGTTGTTGTACCATAGGCACGAGAAAAGTTGTCGTACCATAGGCACGAGGAGAGTTTGTGTGGCAAAGTGCTACTGAGCGGTGTACCAGGGGCACGGCGAAAAGTTGTTGTACCATAGGCACGAGAAAAGTTGTTGTACCATAGGCACGAGAAAAGCTGTCATACCAGGGGCACGGAGGAAAGTTGTTGTACCATAGGCACGAGAAAAGCTGTCGTACCATAGGTACGAGGAGTGTGTGTGTGGCAAAGTGCTACTGAGCGGTGTACCAGGGGCACGGCGAAAAGTTGTTGTACCATAGGCACGAGAAAAGTTGTTGTACCATAGGCACGAGAAAAGCTGTCGTACCAGGGGCACCGAGGAAAGTTGTTGTACCATAGGCACGAGAAAAGTTGTCGTACCATAGGCACGAGGAGAGTTTGTGTGGCAAAGTGCTACTGAGCGGTGTACCAGGGGCACGGCGAAAAGTTGTTGTACCATAGGCACGAGAAAAGTTGTTGTACCATAGGCACGAGAAAAGCTGTCGTACCAGGGGCACGGAGGAAAGTTGTTGTACCATAGGCACGAGAAAAGTTGTCGTACCATAGGCACGAGGAGAGTTTGTGTGGCAAAGTGCTACTGAGCGGTGTACCAGGGGCACGGCAAAAAGTTGTTGTACCATAGGCACGAGAAAAATTGTTGTACCATAGGCACGAGAAAAGTTGTCGTACCATAGGCACGAGAAAAGTTGTCGTACCATAGGCACAAGCAGTGCGTGCGTGCGTGCGTGCGTGCGTGCGTGTGTGTGTGTGTGTGTGCGGCAGTTCTTCTGCGCAGTGTACCAGGGGCACATTTCAATGTGCTTTCTGGAGTACCAGGGGCACGAGGATTTTGCCAGTGGTGTTCTGCTTTGTTAGTGGGAGGGGGCTTAAGTGTGGGTCCCCGGGGCCTGCTGGAGGTCCAGGTCCATGCTAGATACGTGGTACAGGGTTAACTGCAGGAGGGGGGGGGGGGGGGGGGGGGTAATGTG
>NC_140608.1:32296221-32298721 GCF_057381915.1 Diplotaxodon limnothrissa | reverse complement strand
CCGGGGCCTGCTGGAGGTCCAGGTCCATGCCCGATGTGAGTAGCAGCAGGGCCAGCGCGCCCAGGAGCACATCTTTTTCGACCGTAAAGGGAGACAGGAGGCCGACTCACTGCCTCGGCTAAATGGAGAGGGAATTTCAGAAGGGCCAGGGCACAAGCATGGACCTTTTTCAGCTGTAAGGGAGGCAAGAGCAAGGTGCGATGTAGGTCCCCGGGGCCTGTTGTCGTACCATAGGCACGAGTGGTGTGTGTGTGTGGCAAAGAGTTTCTGCGCAGTGTACCAGGGGCACGGGGAAAGGTTGTTGTACCATAGGCACGAGAAAAGTTGTCGTACCATAGGCACGAGAAAAGTTGTCGTACCATAGGCACGAGTGGTGTGTGTGTGTGGCAAAGTGCTACTGAGCGGTGTACCAGGGGCACGGCGAAAAGTTGTTGTACCATAGGCACGAGAAAAGTTGTTGTACCATAGGCACGAGAAAAGCTGTCATACCAGGGGCACGGAGGAAAGTTGTTGTACCATAGGCACGAGAAAAGTTGTCGTACCATAGGCACGAGGAGAGTTTGTGTGGCAAAGTGCTACTGAGCGGTGTACCAGGGGCACGGCGAAAAGTTGTTGTACCATAGGCACGAGAAAAGTTGTTGTACCATAGGCACGAGAAAAGCTGTCGTACCATAGGTACGAGGAGTGTGTGTGTGGCAAAGTGCTACTGAGCGGTGTACCAGGGGCACGGCGAAAAGTTGTTGTACCATAGGCACGAGAAAAGTTGTTGTACCATAGGCACGAGAAAAGCTGTCATACCAGGGGCACGGAGGAAAGTTGTTGTACCATAGGCACGAGAAAAGCTGTCGTACCATAGGTACGAGGAGTGTGTGTGTGGCAAAGTGCTACTGAGCGGTGTACCAGGGGCACGGCGAAAAGTTGTTGTACCATAGGCACGAGAAAAGTTGTTGTACCATAGGCACGAGAAAAGCTGTCGTACCAGGGGCACGGAGGAAAGTTGTTGTACCATAGGCACGAGAAAAGTTGTCGTACCATAGGCACGAGGAGAGTTTGTGTGGCAAAGTGCTACTGAGCGGTGTACCAGGGGCACGGCGAAAAGTTGTTGTACCATAGGCACGAGAAAAGTTGTTGTACCATAGGCACGAGAAAAGCTGTCGTACCAGGGGCACGGAGGAAAGTTGTTGTACCATAGGCACGAGAAAAGTTGTCGTACCATAGGCACGAGGAGAGTTTGTGTGGCAAAGTGCTACTGAGCGGTGTACCAGGGGCACGGCGAAAAGTTGTTGTACCATAGGCACGAGAAAAGTTGTTGTACCATAGGCACGAGAAAAGCTGTCGTACCAGGGGCACGAAGGAAAGTTGTTGTACCATAGGCACGAGAAAAGTTGTCGTACCATAGGCACGAGGAGAGTTTGTGTGGCAAAGTGCTACTGAGCGGTGTACCAGGGGCACGGCAAAAAGTTGTTGTACCATAGGCACGAGAAAAATTGTTGTACCATAGGCACGAGAAAAGTTGTCGTACCATAGGCACGAGAAAAGTTGTCGTACCATAGGCACAAGCAGTGCGTGCGTGCGTGCGTGCGTGCGTGCGTGTGTGTGTGTGTGCGGCAGTTCTTCTGCGCAGTGTACCAGGGGCACATTTCAATGTGCTTTCTGGAGTACCAGGGGCACGAGGATTTTGCCAGTGGTGTTCTGCTTTGTTAGTGGGAGGGGGCTTAAGTGTGGGTCCCCGGGGCCTGCTGGAGGTCCAGGTCCATGCTAGATACGTGGTACAGGGTTAACTGCAGGAGGGGGGGGGGTAATGTGGGTTCACGGGGCCTGCTGGAGGTCAAGGTCCATGCTGGATATGCGCTGGAGCGTAACTGCAAGAAAGGAAAGCTAGTGGGGGAGTAGAGCAGGGGAGTATGTGGGTCCCCAGGGCCTGCTGGAGGTCCAGGTCCATGCTAGATATGTGGCACAGGGTAACTGCAGGGGGGGGTAATGTGGGTCCACGGGGCCTGCTGGAAGTCAAGGTCCATGCTAGACATGTGGTACAGGGTAACTGCAGGGGGAAGGGGGGGGGGGGGGGGGTAATGTGGGTCCCCGGGGCCTGCTGGAGGTCAAGGTCCGTGCTAGATATGTGGTACAGGGTTAACTGCAGGAGGGGGGGGGGGGGGGGGGGTAATGTGGGTTCACGGGGCCTGCTGGAGGTCAAGGTCCATGCTAGATATGTGGCACAGGGTAACTGCAGGGGGGGGGTAATGTGGGTCCACGGGGCCTGCTGGAAGTCAAGGTCCATGCTAGACATGTGGTACAGGGTAACTGCAGGGGGAAGGGGGGGGGGGGGTAATGTGGGTCCCCGGGGCCTGCTGGAGGTCAAGGTCCGTGCTAGATATGTGGTACGGGGTAACTGCGGTGGGGGGGCGGATCTAATGGGGGACTAGATCAGGTGAGGATGTAATGGCCAGTTCGACAGCAGCACATCTTTTTCGACCGTAAGGGAGAGAGGAGGCCGACTCTC
>NC_140608.1:32283721-32286221 GCF_057381915.1 Diplotaxodon limnothrissa | reverse complement strand
CTGCGCAGTGTACCAGGGGCACGGGGAAAGGTTGTTGTACCATAGGCACGAGAAAAGTTGTCGTACCATAGGCACGAGAAAAGTTGTCGTACCATAGGCACGAGTGGTGTGTGTGTGTGGCAAAGTGCTACTGAGCGGTGTACCAGGGGCACGGCGAAAAGTTGTTGTACCATAGGCACGAGAAAAGTTGTTGTACCATAGGCACGAGAAAAGCTGTCATACCAGGGGCACGGAGGAAAGTTGTTGTACCATAGGCACGAGAAAAGTTGTCGTACCATAGGCACGAGGAGAGTTTGTGTGGCAAAGTGCTACTGAGCGGTGTACCAGGGGCACGGCGAAAAGTTGTTGTACCATAGGCACGAGAAAAGTTGTTGTACCATAGGCACGAGAAAAGCTGTCGTACCATAGGTACGAGGAGTGTGTGTGTGGCAAAGTGCTACTGAGCGGTGTACCAGGGGCACGGCGAAAAGTTGTTGTACCATAGGCACGAGAAAAGTTGTTGTACCATAGGCACGAGAAAAGCTGTCATACCAGGGGCACGGAGGAAAGTTGTTGTACCATAGGCACGAGAAAAGCTGTCGTACCATAGGTACGAGGAGTGTGTGTGTGGCAAAGTGCTACTGAGCGGTGTACCAGGGGCACGGCGAAAAGTTGTTGTACCATAGGCACGAGAAAAGTTGTTGTACCATAGGCACGAGAAAAGCTGTCGTACCAGGGGCACGGAGGAAAGTTGTTGTACCATAGGCACGAGAAAAGTTGTCGTACCATAGGCACGAGGAGAGTTTGTGTGGCAAAGTGCTACTGAGCGGTGTACCAGGGGCACGGCGAAAAGTTGTTGTACCATAGGCACGAGAAAAGTTGTTGTACCATAGGCACGAGAAAAGCTGTCGTACCAGGGGCACGGAGGAAAGTTGTTGTACCATAGGCACGAGAAAAGTTGTCGTACCATAGGCACGAGGAGAGTTTGTGTGGCAAAGTGCTACTGAGCGGTGTACCAGGGGCACGGCGAAAAGTTGTTGTACCATAGGCACGAGAAAAGTTGTTGTACCATAGGCACGAGAAAAGCTGTCGTACCAGGGGCACGAAGGAAAGTTGTTGTACCATAGGCACGAGAAAAGTTGTCGTACCATAGGCACGAGGAGAGTTTGTGTGGCAAAGTGCTACTGAGCGGTGTACCAGGGGCACGGCAAAAAGTTGTTGTACCATAGGCACGAGAAAAATTGTTGTACCATAGGCACGAGAAAAGTTGTCGTACCATAGGCACGAGAAAAGTTGTCGTACCATAGGCACAAGCAGTGCGTGCGTGCGTGCGTGCGTGCGTGCGTGTGTGTGTGTGTGCGGCAGTTCTTCTGCGCAGTGTACCAGGGGCACATTTCAATGTGCTTTCTGGAGTACCAGGGGCACGAGGATTTTGCCAGTGGTGTTCTGCTTTGTTAGTGGGAGGGGGCTTAAGTGTGGGTCCCCGGGGCCTGCTGGAGGTCCAGGTCCATGCTAGATACGTGGTACAGGGTTAACTGCAGGAGGGGGGGGGGTAATGTGGGTTCACGGGGCCTGCTGGAGGTCAAGGTCCATGCTGGATATGCGCTGGAGCGTAACTGCAAGAAAGGAAAGCTAGTGGGGGAGTAGAGCAGGGGAGTATGTGGGTCCCCAGGGCCTGCTGGAGGTCCAGGTCCATGCTAGATATGTGGCACAGGGTAACTGCAGGGGGGGGTAATGTGGGTCCACGGGGCCTGCTGGAAGTCAAGGTCCATGCTAGACATGTGGTACAGGGTAACTGCAGGGGGAAGGGGGGGGGGGGGGGGGTAATGTGGGTCCCCGGGGCCTGCTGGAGGTCAAGGTCCGTGCTAGATATGTGGTACAGGGTTAACTGCAGGAGGGGGGGGGGGGGGGGGGGTAATGTGGGTTCACGGGGCCTGCTGGAGGTCAAGGTCCATGCTAGATATGTGGCACAGGGTAACTGCAGGGGGGGGGTAATGTGGGTCCACGGGGCCTGCTGGAAGTCAAGGTCCATGCTAGACATGTGGTACAGGGTAACTGCAGGGGGAAGGGGGGGGGGGGGTAATGTGGGTCCCCGGGGCCTGCTGGAGGTCAAGGTCCGTGCTAGATATGTGGTACGGGGTAACTGCGGTGGGGGGGCGGATCTAATGGGGGACTAGATCAGGTGAGGATGTAATGGCCAGTTCGACAGCAGCACATCTTTTTCGACCGTAAGGGAGAGAGGAGGCCGACTCTCTGCCTCGGCCAAATGGAGAGAGATTTTCAGCAGGGCCAGTGCGCCAGGAGCACATCTTTTTCAACCGTGAGGGAGAGAGGAGGCCGACTCACCACCTCGGCCAGGGCCTTTTTTTCTCCCCTCTCCAGTTGAGCAGTCTAAGGGTAATGAGTAGCAAAGGTGCCCTCCGTCATTTATGGGAGACGGGTGTCTGAAGATGCGCAAGTCAGCAGACACCCTCGGCAACGCTCGGACGGCACTGGGACGGCGCGAGAGAGCGAGTTGCTG
>NC_140608.1:31585130-31587630 GCF_057381915.1 Diplotaxodon limnothrissa | reverse complement strand
AAAGGGAGACAGGAGGCCGACTCACTGCCTCGGCTAAATGGAGAGGGAATTTCAGAAGGGCCAGGGCACAAGCATGGACCTTTTTCAGCTGTAAGGGAGGCAAGAGCAAGGTGTGATGTAGGTCCCCGGGGCCTGCTGGAGGTCCAGGTCCATGCCCGATGTGAGTAGCAGCAGGGCCAGCGCGCCCAGGAGCACATCTTTTTCGACCGTAAAGGGAGACAGGAGGCCGACTCACTGCCTCGGCTAAATGGAGAGGGAATTTCAGAAGGGCCAGGGCACAAGCATGGACCTTTTTCAGCTGTAAGGGAGGCAAGAGCAAGGTGTGATGTAGGTCCCCGGGGCCTGCTGGAGGTCCAGGTCCATGCCCGATGTGAGTAGCAGCAGGGCCAGCGCGCCCAGGAGCACATCTTTTTCGACCGTAAAGGGAGACAGGAGGCCGACTCACTGCCTCGGCTAAATGGAGAGGGAATTTCAGAAGGGCCAGGGCACAAGCATGGACCTTTTTCAGCTGTAAGGGAGGCAAGAGCAAGGTGTGATGTAGGTCCCCGGGGCCTGCTGGAGGTCCAGGTCCATGCCCGATGTGAGTAGCAGCAGGGCCAGCGCGCCCAGGAGCACATCTTTTTCGACCGTAAAGGGAGACAGGAGGCCGACTCACTGCCTCGGCTAAATGGAGAGGGAATTTCAGCAGGGCCAGGGCACAGGCATGGACCTTTTTCAGCTGTAAGGGAGGCAAGAGCAAGGTGTGATGTAGGTCCCCGGGGCCTGCTGGAGGTCCAGGTCCATGCCCGATGTGAGTAGCAGCAGGGCCAGCGCGCCCAGGAGCACATCTTTTTCGACCGTAAAGGGAGACAGGAGGCCGACTCACTGCCTCGGCTAAATGGAGAGGGAATTTCAGCAGGGCCAGGGCACAGGCATGGACCTTTTTCAGCTGTAAGGGAGGCAAGAGCAAGGTGCGATGTAGGTCCCCGGGGCCTGTTGTCGTACCATAGGCACGAGTGGTGTGTGTGTGTGGCAAAGAGTTTCTGCGCAGTGTACCAGGGGCACGGGGAAAGGTTGTTGTACCATAGGCACGAGAAAAGTTGTCGTACCATAGGCACGAGAAAAGTTGTCGTACCATAGGCACGAGTGGTGTGTGTGTGTGGCAAAGTGCTACTGAGCGGTGTACCAGGGGCACGGCGAAAAGTTGTTGTACCATAGGCACGAGAAAAGTTGTTGTACCATAGGCACGAGAAAAGCTGTCGTACCAGGGGCACGGAGGAAAGTTGTTGTACCATAGGCACGAGAAAAGTTGTCGTACCATAGGCACGAGGAGAGTTTGTGTGGCAAAGTGCTACTGAGCGGTGTACCAGGGGCACGGCGAAAAGTTGTTGTACCATAGGCACGAGAAAAGTTGTTGTACCATAGGCACGAGAAAAGCTGTCATACCAGGGGCACGGAGGAAAGTTGTTGTACCATAGGCACGAGAAAAGCTGTCGTACCATAGGTACGAGGAGTGTGTGTGTGGCAAAGTGCTACTGAGCGGTGTACCAGGGGCACGGCGAAAAGTTGTTGTACCATAGGCACGAGAAAAGTTGTTGTACCATAGGCACGAGAAAAGCTGTCGTACCAGGGGCACCGAGGAAAGTTGTTGTACCATAGGCACGAGAAAAGTTGTCGTACCATAGGCACGAGGAGAGTTTGTGTGGCAAAGTGCTACTGAGCGGTGTACCAGGGGCACGGCGAAAAGTTGTTGTACCATAGGCACGAGAAAAGTTGTTGTACCATAGGCACGAGAAAAGCTGTCGTACCAGGGGCACGGAGGAAAGTTGTTGTACCATAGGCACGAGAAAAGTTGTCGTACCATAGGCACGAGGAGAGTTTGTGTGGCAAAGTGCTACTGAGCGGTGTACCAGGGGCACGGCAAAAAGTTGTTGTACCATAGGCACGAGAAAAATTGTTGTACCATAGGCACGAGAAAAGTTGTCGTACCATAGGCACGAGAAAAGTTGTCGTACCATAGGCACAAGCAGTGCGTGCGTGCGTGCGTGCGTGCGTGCGTGTGTGTGTGTGTGTGTGCGGCAGTTCTTCTGCGCAGTGTACCAGGGGCACATTTCAATGTGCTTTCTGGAGTACCAGGGGCACGAGGATTTTGCCAGTGGTGTTCTGCTTTGTTAGTGGGAGGGGGCTTAAGTGTGGGTCCCCGGGGCCTGCTGGAGGTCCAGGTCCATGCTAGATACGTGGTACAGGGTTAACTGCAGGAGGGGGGGGGGGGGGGGGGGGGTAATGTGGGTTCACGGGGCCTGCTGGAGGTCAAGGTCCATGCTGGATATGCGCTGGAGCGTAACTGCAAGAAAGGAAAGCTAGTGGGGGAGTAGAGCAGGGGAGTATGTGGGTCCCCAGGGCCTGCTGGAGGTCCAGGTCCATGCTAGATATGTGGCACAGGGTAACTGCAGGGGGGGGTAATGTGGGTCCACGGGGCCTGCTGGAAGTCAAGGTCCATGCTAGACATGTGGTACAGGGT
>NC_140608.1:31572630-31575130 GCF_057381915.1 Diplotaxodon limnothrissa | reverse complement strand
ATGGACCTTTTTCAGCTGTAAGGGAGGCAAGAGCAAGGTGTGATGTAGGTCCCCGGGGCCTGCTGGAGGTCCAGGTCCATGCCCGATGTGAGTAGCAGCAGGGCCAGCGCGCCCAGGAGCACATCTTTTTCGACCGTAAAGGGAGACAGGAGGCCGACTCACTGCCTCGGCTAAATGGAGAGGGAATTTCAGAAGGGCCAGGGCACAAGCATGGACCTTTTTCAGCTGTAAGGGAGGCAAGAGCAAGGTGTGATGTAGGTCCCCGGGGCCTGCTGGAGGTCCAGGTCCATGCCCGATGTGAGTAGCAGCAGGGCCAGCGCGCCCAGGAGCACATCTTTTTCGACCGTAAAGGGAGACAGGAGGCCGACTCACTGCCTCGGCTAAATGGAGAGGGAATTTCAGCAGGGCCAGGGCACAGGCATGGACCTTTTTCAGCTGTAAGGGAGGCAAGAGCAAGGTGTGATGTAGGTCCCCGGGGCCTGTTGTCGTACCATAGGCACGAGTGGTGTGTGTGTGTGGCAAAGAGTTTCTGCGCAGTGTACCAGGGGCACGGGGAAAGGTTGTTGTACCATAGGCACGAGAAAAGTTGTCGTACCATAGGCACGAGAAAAGTTGTCGTACCATAGGCACGAGTGGTGTGTGTGTGTGGCAAAGTGCTACTGAGCGGTGTACCAGGGGCACGGCGAAAAGTTGTTGTACCATAGGCACGAGAAAAGTTGTTGTACCATAGGCACGAGAAAAGCTGTCGTACCAGGGGCACGGAGGAAAGTTGTTGTACCATAGGCACGAGAAAAGTTGTCGTACCATAGGCACGAGGAGAGTTTGTGTGGCAAAGTGCTACTGAGCGGTGTACCAGGGGCACGGCGAAAAGTTGTTGTACCATAGGCACGAGAAAAGTTGTTGTACCATAGGCACGAGAAAAGCTGTCATACCAGGGGCACGGAGGAAAGTTGTTGTACCATAGGCACGAGAAAAGCTGTCGTACCATAGGTACGAGGAGTGTGTGTGTGGCAAAGTGCTACTGAGCGGTGTACCAGGGGCACGGCGAAAAGTTGTTGTACCATAGGCACGAGAAAAGTTGTTGTACCATAGGCACGAGAAAAGCTGTCGTACCAGGGGCACGGAGGAAAGTTGTTGTACCATAGGCACGAGAAAAGTTGTCGTACCATAGGCACGAGGAGAGTTTGTGTGGCAAAGTGCTACTGAGCGGTGTACCAGGGGCACGGCGAAAAGTTGTTGTACCATAGGCACGAGAAAAGTTGTTGTACCATAGGCACGAGAAAAGCTGTCGTACCAGGGGCACGGAGGAAAGTTGTTGTACCATAGGCACGAGAAAAGTTGTCGTACCATAGGCACGAGGAGAGTTTGTGTGGCAAAGTGCTACTGAGCGGTGTACCAGGGGCACGGCAAAAAGTTGTTGTACCATAGGCACGAGAAAAATTGTTGTACCATAGGCACGAGAAAAGTTGTCGTACCATAGGCACGAGAAAAGTTGTCGTACCATAGGCACAAGCAGTGCGTGCGTGCGTGCGTGCGTGCGTGCGTGTGTGTGTGTGTGCGGCAGTTCTTCTGCGCAGTGTACCAGGGGCACATTTCAATGTGCTTTCTGGAGTACCAGGGGCACGAGGATTTTGCCAGTGGTGTTCTGCTTTGTTAGTGGGAGGGGGCTTAAGTGTGGGTCCCCGGGGCCTGCTGGAGGTCCAGGTCCATGCTAGATACGTGGTACAGGGTTAACTGCAGGAGGGGGGGGGGGGGGGGGGGTAATGTGGGTTCACGGGGCCTGCTGGAGGTCAAGGTCCATGCTGGATATGCGCTGGAGCGTAACTGCAAGAAAGGAAAGCTAGTGGGGGAGTAGAGCAGGGGAGTATGTGGGTCCCCAGGGCCTGCTGGAGGTCCAGGTCCATGCTAGATATGTGGCACAGGGTAACTGCAGGGGGGGGTAATGTGGGTCCACGGGGCCTGCTGGAAGTCAAGGTCCATGCTAGACATGTGGTACAGGGTAACTGCAGGGGGAAGGGGGGGGGGGGGGTAATGTGGGTCCCCGGGGCCTGCTGGAGGTCAAGGTCCGTGCTAGATATGTGGTACAGGGTTAACTGCAGGAGGGGGGGGGGGGGGGGGGGTAATGTGGGTTCACGGGGCCTGCTGGAGGTCAAGGTCCATGCTAGATATGTGGCACAGGGTAACTGCAGGGGGGGGTAATGTGGGTCCACGGGGCCTGCTGGAAGTCAAGGTCCATGCTAGACATGTGGTACAGGGTAACTGCAGGGGGAAGGGGGGGGGGGGGGTAATGTGGGTCCCCGGGGCCTGCTGGAGGTCAAGGTCCGTGCTAGATATGTGGTACGGGGTAACTGCGGTGGGGGGGCGGATCTAATGGGGGACTAGATCAGGTGAGGATGTAATGGCCAGTTCGACAGCAGCACATCTTTTTCGACCGTAAGGGAGAGAGGAGGCCGACTCTCTGCCTCGGCCAAATGGAGAGAGATTTTCAGCAGGGCCAGTG
>NC_140608.1:31540130-31542630 GCF_057381915.1 Diplotaxodon limnothrissa | reverse complement strand
AAAGGTAAGCTAGTGGGGGACTAGAGCAGGGGAGGATGTGCGTCCCCGGGGCATGCTGGAGGTCAAGGGCCATGCTGGATATGCGGTGGAGGGTAACTGCAGGAGAAGGAAAGCTCATGGGGGATTAGAGCGGAGGAGTATGTGGGTCCTCGGGGCCTGCTGGAGGGCAAGGGCCATGCTGGATTTGTGGTGGAGGGTAACTGCGGGAGAAGGAAAGCTAGTGGGGGAGTAGAGCAGAGGAGTATGTTGGTCCCCGGGGCCTGCTGGAGGTCCAGGTCCATGCCCGATGTGAGTAGCAGCAGGGCCAGCGCGCCCAGGAGCACATCTTTTTCGACCGTAAAGGGAGACAGGAGGCCGACTCACTGCCTCGGCTAAATGGAGAGGGAATTTCAGAAGGGCCAGGGCACAAGCATGGACCTTTTTCAGCTGTAAGGGAGGCAAGAGCAAGGTGTGATGTAGGTCCCCGGGGCCTGCTGGAGGTCCAGGTCCATGCCCGATGTGAGTAGCAGCAGGGCCAGCGCGCCCAGGAGCACATCTTTTTCGACCGTAAAGGGAGACAGGAGGCCGACTCACTGCCTCGGCTAAATGGAGAGGGAATTTCAGAAGGGCCAGGGCACAAGCATGGACCTTTTTCAGCTGTAAGGGAGGCAAGAGCAAGGTGTGATGTAGGTCCCCGGGGCCTGCTGGAGGTCCAGGTCCATGCCCGATGTGAGTAGCAGCAGGGCCAGCGCGCCCAGGAGCACATCTTTTTCGACCGTAAAGGGAGACAGGAGGCCGACTCACTGCCTCGGCTAAATGGAGAGGGAATTTCAGAAGGGCCAGGGCACAAGCATGGACCTTTTTCAGCTGTAAGGGAGGCAAGAGCAAGGTGTGATGTAGGTCCCCGGGGCCTGCTGGAGGTCCAGGTCCATGCCCGATGTGAGTAGCAGCAGGGCCAGCGCGCCCAGGAGCACATCTTTTTCGACCGTAAAGGGAGACAGGAGGCCGACTCACTGCCTCGGCTAAATGGAGAGGGAATTTCAGCAGGGCCAGGGCACAGGCATGGACCTTTTTCAGCTGTAAGGGAGGCAAGAGCAAGGTGTGATGTAGGTCCCCGGGGCCTGCTGGAGGTCCAGGTCCATGCCCGATGTGAGTAGCAGCAGGGCCAGCGCGCCCAGGAGCACATCTTTTTCGACCGTAAAGGGAGACAGGAGGCCGACTCACTGCCTCGGCTAAATGGAGAGGGAATTTCAGCAGGGCCAGGGCACAGGCATGGACCTTTTTCAGCTGTAAGGGAGGC
Source organism: Diplotaxodon limnothrissa (assembly GCF_057381915.1). Taxonomy (NCBI): domain Eukaryota; kingdom Metazoa; phylum Chordata; class Actinopteri; order Cichliformes; family Cichlidae; genus Diplotaxodon; species Diplotaxodon limnothrissa. Next base: position 31,541,351 of record NC_140608.1, on the reverse strand, counting down.
AAGAGCAAGGTGCGATGTAGGTCCCCGGGGCCTGTTGTCGTACCATAGGCACGAGTGGTGTGTGTGTGTGGCAAAGAGTTTCTGCGCAGTGTACCAGGGGCACGGGGAAAGGTTGTTGTACCATAGGCACGAGAAAAGTTGTCGTACCATAGGCACGAGAAAAGTTGTCGTACCATAGGCACGAGTGGTGTGTGTGTGTGGCAAAGTGCTACTGAGCGGTGTACCAGGGGCACGGCGAAAAGTTGTTGTACCATAGGCACGAGAAAAGTTGTTGTACCATAGGCACGAGAAAAGCTGTCGTACCAGGGGCACGGAGGAAAGTTGTTGTACCATAGGCACGAGAAAAGTTGTCGTACCATAGGCACGAGGAGAGTTTGTGTGGCAAAGTGCTACTGAGCGGTGTACCAGGGGCACGGCGAAAAGTTGTTGTACCATAGGCACGAGAAAAGTTGTTGTACCATAGGCACGAGAAAAGCTGTCATACCAGGGGCACGGAGGAAAGTTGTTGTACCATAGGCACGAGAAAAGCTGTCGTACCATAGGTACGAGGAGTGTGTGTGTGGCAAAGTGCTACTGAGCGGTGTACCAGGGGCACGGCGAAAAGTTGTTGTACCATAGGCACGAGAAAAGTTGTTGTACCATAGGCACGAGAAAAGCTGTCGTACCAGGGGCACCGAGGAAAGTTGTTGTACCATAGGCACGAGAAAAGTTGTCGTACCATAGGCACGAGGAGAGTTTGTGTGGCAAAGTGCTACTGAGCGGTGTACCAGGGGCACGGCGAAAAGTTGTTGTACCATAGGCACGAGAAAAGTTGTTGTACCATAGGCACGAGAAAAGCTGTCGTACCAGGGGCACGGAGGAAAGTTGTTGTACCATAGGCACGAGAAAAGTTGTCGTACCATAGGCACGAGGAGAGTTTGTGTGGCAAAGTGCTACTGAGCGGTGTACCAGGGGCACGGCAAAAAGTTGTTGTACCATAGGCACGAGAAAAATTGTTGTACCATAGGCACGAGAAAAGTTGTCGTACCATAGGCACGAGAAAAGTTGTCGTACCATAGGCACAAGCAGTGCGTGCGTGCGTGCGTGCGTGCGTGCGTGTGTGTGTGTGTGTGTGCGGCAGTTCTTCTGCGCAGTGTACCAGGGGCACATTTCAATGTGCTTTCTGGAGTACCAGGGGCACGAGGATTTTGCCAGTGGTGTTCTGCTTTGTTAGTGGGAGGG
>NC_140608.1:31527630-31530130 GCF_057381915.1 Diplotaxodon limnothrissa | reverse complement strand
CGATGTGAGTAGCAGCAGGGCCAGCGCGCCCAGGAGCACATCTTTTTCGACCGTAAAGGGAGACAGGAGGCCGACTCACTGCCTCGGCTAAATGGAGAGGGAATTTCAGAAGGGCCAGGGCACAAGCATGGACCTTTTTCAGCTGTAAGGGAGGCAAGAGCAAGGTGTGATGTAGGTCCCCGGGGCCTGCTGGAGGTCCAGGTCCATGCCCGATGTGAGTAGCAGCAGGGCCAGCGCGCCCAGGAGCACATCTTTTTCGACCGTAAAGGGAGACAGGAGGCCGACTCACTGCCTCGGCTAAATGGAGAGGGAATTTCAGAAGGGCCAGGGCACAAGCATGGACCTTTTTCAGCTGTAAGGGAGGCAAGAGCAAGGTGTGATGTAGGTCCCCGGGGCCTGCTGGAGGTCCAGGTCCATGCCCGATGTGAGTAGCAGCAGGGCCAGCGCGCCCAGGAGCACATCTTTTTCGACCGTAAAGGGAGACAGGAGGCCGACTCACTGCCTCGGCTAAATGGAGAGGGAATTTCAGAAGGGCCAGGGCACAAGCATGGACCTTTTTCAGCTGTAAGGGAGGCAAGAGCAAGGTGTGATGTAGGTCCCCGGGGCCTGCTGGAGGTCCAGGTCCATGCCCGATGTGAGTAGCAGCAGGGCCAGCGCGCCCAGGAGCACATCTTTTTCGACCGTAAAGGGAGACAGGAGGCCGACTCACTGCCTCGGCTAAATGGAGAGGGAATTTCAGCAGGGCCAGGGCACAGGCATGGACCTTTTTCAGCTGTAAGGGAGGCAAGAGCAAGGTGTGATGTAGGTCCCCGGGGCCTGCTGGAGGTCCAGGTCCATGCCCGATGTGAGTAGCAGCAGGGCCAGCGCGCCCAGGAGCACATCTTTTTCGACCGTAAAGGGAGACAGGAGGCCGACTCACTGCCTCGGCTAAATGGAGAGGGAATTTCAGAAGGGCCAGGGCACAAGCATGGACCTTTTTCAGCTGTAAGGGAGGCAAGAGCAAGGTGTGATGTAGGTCCCCGGGGCCTGCTGGAGGTCCAGGTCCATGCCCGATGTGAGTAGCAGCAGGGCCAGCGCGCCCAGGAGCACATCTTTTTCGACCGTAAAGGGAGACAGGAGGCCGACTCACTGCCTCGGCTAAATGGAGAGGGAATTTCAGCAGGGCCAGGGCACAGGCATGGACCTTTTTCAGCTGTAAGGGAGGCAAGAGCAAGGTGTGATGTAGGTCCCCGGGGCCTGTTGTCGTACCATAGGCACGAGTGGTGTGTGTGTGTGGCAAAGAGTTTCTGCGCAGTGTACCAGGGGCACGGGGAAAGGTTGTTGTACCATAGGCACGAGAAAAGTTGTCGTACCATAGGCACGAGAAAAGTTGTCGTACCATAGGCACGAGTGGTGTGTGTGTGTGGCAAAGTGCTACTGAGCGGTGTACCAGGGGCACGGCGAAAAGTTGTTGTACCATAGGCACGAGAAAAGTTGTTGTACCATAGGCACGAGAAAAGCTGTCGTACCAGGGGCACGGAGGAAAGTTGTTGTACCATAGGCACGAGAAAAGTTGTCGTACCATAGGCACGAGGAGAGTTTGTGTGGCAAAGTGCTACTGAGCGGTGTACCAGGGGCACGGCGAAAAGTTGTTGTACCATAGGCACGAGAAAAGTTGTTGTACCATAGGCACGAGAAAAGCTGTCATACCAGGGGCACGGAGGAAAGTTGTTGTACCATAGGCACGAGAAAAGCTGTCGTACCATAGGTACGAGGAGTGTGTGTGTGGCAAAGTGCTACTGAGCGGTGTACCAGGGGCACGGCGAAAAGTTGTTGTACCATAGGCACGAGAAAAGTTGTTGTACCATAGGCACGAGAAAAGCTGTCGTACCAGGGGCACGGAGGAAAGTTGTTGTACCATAGGCACGAGAAAAGTTGTCGTACCATAGGCACGAGGAGAGTTTGTGTGGCAAAGTGCTACTGAGCGGTGTACCAGGGGCACGGCGAAAAGTTGTTGTACCATAGGCACGAGAAAAGTTGTTGTACCATAGGCACGAGAAAAGCTGTCGTACCAGGGGCACGGAGGAAAGTTGTTGTACCATAGGCACGAGAAAAGTTGTCGTACCATAGGCACGAGGAGAGTTTGTGTGGCAAAGTGCTACTGAGCGGTGTACCAGGGGCACGGCAAAAAGTTGTTGTACCATAGGCACGAGAAAAATTGTTGTACCATAGGCACGAGAAAAGTTGTCGTACCATAGGCACGAGAAAAGTTGTCGTACCATAGGCACAAGCAGTGCGTGCGTGCGTGCGTGCGTGCGTGCGTGTGTGTGTGTGTGCGGCAGTTCTTCTGCGCAGTGTACCAGGGGCACATTTCAATGTGCTTTCTGGAGTACCAGGGGCACGAGGATTTTGCCAGTGGTGTTCTGCTTTGTTAGTGGGAGGGGGCTTAAGTGTGGGTCCCCGGGGCCTGCTGGAGGTCCAGGTCCATGCTAGATACGTGGTACAGGGTTAACTGCAGGAG
>NC_140608.1:31515130-31517630 GCF_057381915.1 Diplotaxodon limnothrissa | reverse complement strand
GCCTCGGCTAAATGGAGAGGGAATTTCAGAAGGGCCAGGGCACAAGCATGGACCTTTTTCAGCTGTAAGGGAGGCAAGAGCAAGGTGTGATGTAGGTCCCCGGGGCCTGCTGGAGGTCCAGGTCCATGCCCGATGTGAGTAGCAGCAGGGCCAGCGCGCCCAGGAGCACATCTTTTTCGACCGTAAAGGGAGACAGGAGGCCGACTCACTGCCTCGGCTAAATGGAGAGGGAATTTCAGAAGGGCCAGGGCACAAGCATGGACCTTTTTCAGCTGTAAGGGAGGCAAGAGCAAGGTGTGATGTAGGTCCCCGGGGCCTGCTGGAGGTCCAGGTCCATGCCCGATGTGAGTAGCAGCAGGGCCAGCGCGCCCAGGAGCACATCTTTTTCGACCGTAAAGGGAGACAGGAGGCCGACTCACTGCCTCGGCTAAATGGAGAGGGAATTTCAGCAGGGCCAGGGCACAGGCATGGACCTTTTTCAGCTGTAAGGGAGGCAAGAGCAAGGTGTGATGTAGGTCCCCGGGGCCTGCTGGAGGTCCAGGTCCATGCCCGATGTGAGTAGCAGCAGGGCCAGAGCGCCCAGGAGCACATCTTTTTCGACCGTAAAGGGAGACAGGAGGCCGACTCACTGCCTCGGCTAAATGGAGAGGGAATTTCAGCAGGGCCAGGGCACAGGCATGGACCTTTTTCAGCTGTAAGGGAGGCAAGAGCAAGGTGTGATGTAGGTCCCCGGGGCCTGCTGGAGGTCCAGGTCCATGCCCGATGTGAGTAGCAGCAGGGCCAGCGCGCCCAGGAGCACATCTTTTTCGACCGTAAAGGGAGACAGGAGGCCGACTCACTGCCTCGGCTAAATGGAGAGGGAATTTCAGCAGGGCCAGGGCACAGGCATGGACCTTTTTCAGCTGTAAGGGAGGCAAGAGCAAGGTGCGATGTAGGTCCCCGGGGCCTGTTGTGGTACCATAGGCACGAGTGGTGTGTGTGTGTGGCAAAGAGTTTCTGCGCAGTGTACCAGGGGCACGGGGAAAGGTTGTTGTACCATAGGCACGAGAAAAGTTGTCGTACCATAGGCACGAGAAAAGTTGTCGTACCATAGGCACGAGTGGTGTGTGTGTGTGGCAAAGTGCTACTGAGCGGTGTACCAGGGGCACGGCGAAAAGTTGTTGTACCATAGGCACGAGAAAAGTTGTTGTACCATAGGCACGAGAAAAGCTGTCGTACCAGGGGCACGGAGGAAAGTTGTTGTACCATAGGCACGAGAAAAGTTGTCGTACCATAGGCACGAGGAGAGTTTGTGTGGCAAAGTGCTACTGAGCGGTGTACCAGGGGCACGGCGAAAAGTTGTTGTACCATAGGCACGAGAAAAGTTGTTGTACCATAGGCACGAGAAAAGCTGTCATACCAGGGGCACGGAGGAAAGTTGTTGTACCATAGGCACGAGAAAAGCTGTCGTACCATAGGTACGAGGAGTGTGTGTGTGGCAAAGTGCTACTGAGCGGTGTACCAGGGGCACGGCGAAAAGTTGTTGTACCATAGGCACGAGAAAAGTTGTTGTACCATAGGCACGAGAAAAGCTGTCGTACCAGGGGCACGGAGGAAAGTTGTTGTACCATAGGCACGAGAAAAGTTGTCGTACCATAGGCACGAGGAGAGTTTGTGTGGCAAAGTGCTACTGAGCGGTGTACCAGGGGCACGGCAAAAAGTTGTTGTACCATAGGCACGAGAAAAATTGTTGTACCATAGGCACGAGAAAAGTTGTCGTACCATAGGCACGAGAAAAGTTGTCGTACCATAGGCACAAGCAGTGCGTGCGTGCGTGCGTGCGTGCGTGCGTGCGTGCGTGTGTGTGTGTGTGTGTGCGGCAGTTCTTCTGCGCAGTGTACCAGGGGCACATTTCAATGTGCTTTCTGGAGTACCAGGGGCACGAGGATTTTGCCAGTGGTGTTCTGCTTTGTTAGTGGGAGGGGGCTTAAGTGTGGGTCCCCGGGGCCTGCTGGAGGTCCAGGTCCATGCTAGATACGTGGTACAGGGTTAACTGCAGGAGGGGGGGGGGGTAATGTGGGTTCACGGGGCCTGCTGGAGGTCAAGGTCCATGCTGGATATGCGCTGGAGCGTAACTGCAAGAAAGGAAAGCTAGTGGGGGAGTAGAGCAGGGGAGTATGTGGGTCCCCAGGGCCTGCTGGAGGTCCAGGTCCATGCTAGATATGTGGCACAGGGTAACTGCAGGGGGGGGTAATGTGGGTCCACGGGGCCTGCTGGAAGTCAAGGTCCATGCTAGACATGTGGTACAGGGTAACTGCAGGGGGAAGGGGGGGGGGGGGGGGGGGGTAATGTGGGTCCCCGGGGCCTGCTGGAGGTCAAGGTCCGTGCTAGATATGTGGTACAGGGTTAACTGCAGGAGGGGGGGGGGGTAATGTGGGTTCACGGGGCCTGCTGGAGGTCAAGGTCCATGCTAGATATGTGGCACAGGGTAACTGCAGGGGGGGGTAATGTGGGTCCACGG
>NC_140608.1:31482292-31487292 GCF_057381915.1 Diplotaxodon limnothrissa | reverse complement strand
ATGTGAGTAGCAGCAGGGCCAGCGCGCCCAGGAGCACATCTTTTTCGACCGTAAAGGGAGACAGGAGGCCGACTCACTGCCTCGGCTAAATGGAGAGGGAATTTCAGAAGGGCCAGGGCACAAGCATGGACCTTTTTCAGCTGTAAGGGAGGCAAGAGCAAGGTGTGATGTAGGTCCCCGGGGCCTGCTGGAGGTCCAGGTCCATGCCCGATGTGAGTAGCAGCAGGGCCAGCGCGCCCAGGAGCACATCTTTTTCGACCGTAAAGGGAGACAGGAGGCCGACTCACTGCCTCGGCTAAATGGAGAGGGAATTTCAGCAGGGCCAGGGCACAGGCATGGACCTTTTTCAGCTGTAAGGGAGGCAAGAGCAAGGTGCGATGTAGGTCCCCGGGGCCTGCTGGAGGTCCAGGTCCATGCCCGATGTGAGTAGCAGCAGGGCCAGCGCGCCCAGGAGCACATCTTTTTCGACCGTAAAGGAGAGAGGAGGCCGACTCTCTGCCTCGGCTAAATGGAGAGGGAATTTCAGCAGGGCCAGGGCACAGGCATGGACCTTTTTCAGCTGTAAGGGAGGCAAGAGCAAGGTGTGATGTAGGTCCCCGGGGCCTGCTGGAGGTCCAGGTCCATGCCCGATGTGAGTAGCAGCAGGGCCAGCGCGCCCAGGAGCACATCTTTTTCGACCGTAAAGGGAGACAGGAGGCCGACTCACTGCCTCGGCTAAATGGAGAGGGAATTTCAGCAGGGCCAGGGCACAGGCATGGACCTTTTTCAGCTGTAAGGGAGGCAAGAGCAAGGTGCGATGTAGGTCCCCGGGGCCTGTTGTCGTACCATAGGCACGAGTGGTGTGTGTGTGTGGCAAAGAGTTTCTGCGCAGTGTACCAGGGGCACGGGGAAAGGTTGTTGTACCATAGGCACGAGAAAAGTTGTCGTACCATAGGCACGAGAAAAGTTGTCGTACCATAGGCACGAGTGGTGTGTGTGTGTGGCAAAGTGCTACTGAGCGGTGTACCAGGGGCACGGCGAAAAGTTGTTGTACCATAGGCACGAGAAAAGTTGTTGTACCATAGGCACGAGAAAAGCTGTCGTACCAGGGGCACGGAGGAAAGTTGTTGTACCATAGGCACGAGAAAAGTTGTCGTACCATAGGCACGAGGAGAGTTTGTGTGGCAAAGTGCTACTGAGCGGTGTACCAGGGGCACGGCGAAAAGTTGTTGTACCATAGGCACGAGAAAAGTTGTCGTACCATAGGCACGAGAAAAGTTGTCGTACCATAGGTACGAGGAGTGTGTGTGTGGCAAAGTGCTACTGAGCGGTGTACCAGGGGCACGGCGAAAAGTTGTTGTACCATAGGCATGAGAAAAGTTGTCGTACCATAGGCACGAGGAAAGCTGTCGTACCAGGGGCACGGAGGAAAGTTGTTGTACCATAAGCACGAGAAAAGTTGTCGTACCATAGGCACGAGGAGAGTTTGTGTGGCAAAGTGCTACTGAGCGGTGTACCAGGGGCACGGCGAAAAGTTGTTGTACCATAGGCACGAGAAAAGTTGTCGTACCATAGGCACGAGTGGTGTGTGTGTGTGTGGCAAAGTGCTACTGAGCGGTGTACCAGGGGCACGGCGAAAAGTTGTTGTACCATAGGCACGAGAAAAGTTGTCGTACCATAGGCACGGAGGAAAGTTGTTGTACCATAGGCACGAGAAAAGTTGTCGTACCATAGGCACGAGAAAAGTTGTCGTACCATAGGCACAAGCAGTGCGTGCGTGCGTGCGTGCGTGTGTGTGTGTGTGCGGCAGTTCTTCTGCGCAGTGTACCAGGGGCACATTTCAATGTGCTTTCTGGAGTACCAGGGGCACGAGGATTTTGCCAGTGGTGTTCTGCTTTGTTAGTGGGAGGGGGCTTAAGTGTGGGTCCCCGGGGCCTGCTGGAGGTCCAGGTCCATGCTAGATACGTGGTACAGGGTAACTGCAGGAGGGGGGGGGGGGGGGGGGGGTAATGTGGGTTCACGGGGCCTGCTGGAGGTCAAGGTCCATGCTGGATATGCGCTGGAGGGTAACTGCAGGAGAAGGAAAGCTAGTGGGGGATTAGAGCAGGGGAGGATGTGCGTCCCCGGGGCCTGCTGGAGGTCAAGGTCCATGCTGGATATGCGCTGGAGTGTAACTACAAGAAAGGTAAGCTAGTGGGGGACTAGAGCAGGGGAGGATGTGCGTCCCCGGGGCATGCTGGAGGTCAAGGGCCATGCTGGATATGCGGTGGAGGGTAACTGCAGGAGAAGGAAAGCTCATGGGGGATTAGAGCGGAGGAGTATGTGGGTCCTCAGGGCCTGCTGGAGGGCAAGGGCCATGCTGGATTTGTGGTGGAGGGTAACTGCGGGAGAAGGAAAGCTAGTGGGGGAGTAGAGCAGAGGAGTATGTTGGTCCACGGGGCCTGCTGGAGGTCCAGGTCCATGCCCGATGTGAGTAGCAGCAGGGCCAGCGCGCCCAGGAGCACATCTTTTTCGACCGTAAAGGGAGACAGGAGGCCGACTCACTGCCTCGGCTAAATGGAGAGGGAATTTCAGAAGGGCCAGGGCACAGGCATGGACCTTTTTCAGCTGTAAGGGAGGCAAGAGCAAGGTGTGATGTAGGTCCCCGGGGCCTGCTGGAGGTCCAGGTCCATGCCCGATGTGAGTAGCAGCAGGGCCAGCGCGCCCAGGAGCACATCTTTTTCGACCGTAAAGGGAGACAGGAGGCCGACTCACTGCCTCGGCTAAATGGAGAGGGAATTTCAGAAGGGCCAGGGCACAGGCATGGACCTTTTTCAGCTGTAAGGGAGGCAAGAGCAAGGTGCGATGTAGGTCCCCGGGGCCTGTTGTCGTACCATAGGCACGAGTGGTGTGTGTGTGTGGCAAAGAGTTTCTGCGCAGTGTACCAGGGGCACGGGGAAAGGTTGTTGTACCATAGGCACGAGAAAAGTTGTCGTACCATAGGCACGAGAAAAGTTGTCGTACCATAGGCACGAGTGGTGTGTGTGTGTGGCAAAGTGCTACTGAGCGGTGTACCAGGGGCACGGCGAAAAGTTGTTGTACCATAGGCACGAGAAAAGTTGTTGTACCATAGGCACGAGAAAAGCTGTCGTACCAGGGGCACGGAGGAAAGTTGTTGTACCATAGGCACGAGAAAAGTTGTCGTACCATAGGCACGAGGAGAGTTTGTGTGGCAAAGTGCTACTGAGCGGTGTACCAGGGGCACGGCGAAAAGTTGTTGTACCATAGGCACGAGAAAAGTTGTCGTACCATAGGCACGAGAAAAGTTGTCGTACCATAGGTACGAGGAGTGTGTGTGTGGCAAAGTGCTACTGAGCGGTGTACCAGGGGCACGGCGAAAAGTTGTTGTACCATAGGCATGAGAAAAGTTGTCGTACCATAGGCACGAGGAAAGCTGTCGTACCAGGGGCACGGAGGAAAGTTGTTGTACCATAAGCACGAGAAAAGTTGTCGTACCATAGGCACGAGGAGAGTTTGTGTGGCAAAGTGCTACTGAGCGGTGTACCAGGGGCACGGCGAAAAGTTGTTGTACCATAGGCACGAGAAAAGTTGTCGTACCATAGGCACGAGTGGTGTGTGTGTGTGTGGCAAAGTGCTACTGAGCGGTGTACCAGGGGCACGGCGAAAAGTTGTTGTACCATAGGCACGAGAAAAGTTGTCGTACCATAGGCACGGAGGAAAGTTGTTGTACCATAGGCACGAGAAAAGTTGTCGTACCATAGGCACGAGAAAAGTTGTCGTACCATAGGCACAAGCAGTGCGTGCGTGCGTGCGTGCGTGTGTGTGTGTGTGCGGCAGTTCTTCTGCGCAGTGTACCAGGGGCACATTTCAATGTGCTTTCTGGAGTACCAGGGGCACGAGGATTTTGCCAGTGGTGTTCTGCTTTGTTAGTGGGAGGGGGCTTAAGTGTGGGTCCCCGGGGCCTGCTGGAGGTCCAGGTCCATGCTAGATACGTGGTACAGGGTAACTGCAGGAGGGGGGGGGGGGGGGGGGGGGTAATGTGGGTTCACGGGGCCTGCTGGAGGTCAAGGTCCATGCTGGATATGCGCTGGAGCGTAACTGCAAGTAAGGAAAGCTAGTGGGGGAGTAGAGCAGGGGAGTATGTGGGTCCCCAGGGCCTGCTGGAGGTCCAGGTCCATGCTAGATATGTGGCACAGGGTAACTGCAGGGGGGGGTAATGTGGGTCCACGGGGCCTGCTGGAAGCCAAGGTCCATGCTAGACATGTGGTACAGGGTAACTGCAGGGGGAAGGGGGGGGGGGGGGGGGTAATGTGGGTCCCCGGGGCCTGCTGGAGGTCAAGGTCCATGCTAGATACGTGGTACAGGGTAACTGCAGGAGGGGGGGGGGGGGGTAATGTGGGTTCACGGGGCCTGCTGGAGGTCAAGGTCCATGCTAGATATGTGGTACGGGGTAACTGCGGGGGGGGGGGTATCTAATGGGGGACTAGATCAGGTGAGGATGTAATGGCCAGTTCGACAGCAGCACATCTTTTTCGACCGTAAGGGAGAGAGGAGGCCGACTCTCTGCCTCGGCCAAATGGAGAGAGATTTTCAGCAGGGCCAGTGCGCCAGGAGCACATCTTTTTCAACCGTGAGGGAGAGAGGAGGCCGACTCACCACCTCGGCCAGGGCCTTTTTTTCTCCCCTCTCCAGTTGAGCAGTCTAAGGGTAATGAGTAGCAAAGGTGCCCTCCGTCATTTATGGGAGACGGGTGTCTGAAGATGCGCAAGTCAGCAGACACCCTCGGCAACGCTCGGACGGCACTGGGACGGCGCGAGAGAGCGAGTTGCTGCCACAGCAGCCTCCTCTTCCGGCCCACCTGCCTGCCAGCCTTCCCTCCCACCCCGATCGACTGGCAAACGTGGCCTGCCATCAGAGGGCTGCCGCCGGGCCCGGCACCTTCGCCGGCGCCTTCGGGCGGTCAGCTCCTCCGGCCCGCAGGCTCGCCTCTAGCGCTGGCCGGGGGTTACAGCGCGAAGGTC
>NC_140608.1:31417292-31419792 GCF_057381915.1 Diplotaxodon limnothrissa | reverse complement strand
GGAGGCAAGAGCAAGGTGTGATGTAGGTCCCCGGGGCCTGCTGGAGGTCCAGGTCCATGCCCGATGTGAGTAGCAGCAGGGCCAGCGCGCCCAGGAGCACATCTTTTTCGACCGTAAAGGGAGACAGGAGGCCGACTCACTGCCTCGGCTAAATGGAGAGGGAATTTCAGAAGGGCCAGGGCACAAGCATGGACCTTTTTCAGCTGTAAGGGAGGCAAGAGCAAGGTGTGATGTAGGTCCCCGGGGCCTGCTGGAGGTCCAGGTCCATGCCCGATGTGAGTAGCAGCAGGGCCAGCGCGCCCAGGAGCACATCTTTTTCGACCGTAAAGGGAGACAGGAGGCCGACTCACTGCCTCGGCTAAATGGAGAGGGAATTTCAGCAGGGCCAGGGCACAGGCATGGACCTTTTTCAGCTGTAAGGGAGGCAAGAGCAAGGTGCGATGTAGGTCCCCGGGGCCTGCTGGAGGTCCAGGTCCATGCCCGATGTGAGTAGCAGCAGGGCCAGCGCGCCCAGGAGCACATCTTTTTCGACCGTAAAGGAGAGAGGAGGCCGACTCTCTGCCTCGGCTAAATGGAGAGGGAATTTCAGCAGGGCCAGGGCACAGGCATGGACCTTTTTCAGCTGTAAGGGAGGCAAGAGCAAGGTGTGATGTAGGTCCCCGGGGCCTGCTGGAGGTCCAGGTCCATGCCCGATGTGAGTAGCAGCAGGGCCAGCGCGCCCAGGAGCACATCTTTTTCGACCGTAAAGGGAGACAGGAGGCCGACTCACTGCCTCGGCTAAATGGAGAGGGAATTTCAGCAGGGCCAGGGCACAGGCATGGACCTTTTTCAGCTGTAAGGGAGGCAAGAGCAAGGTGCGATGTAGGTCCCCGGGGCCTGTTGTCGTACCATAGGCACGAGTGGTGTGTGTGTGTGGCAAAGAGTTTCTGCGCAGTGTACCAGGGGCACGGGGAAAGGTTGTTGTACCATAGGCACGAGAAAAGTTGTCGTACCATAGGCACGAGAAAAGTTGTCGTACCATAGGCACGAGTGGTGTGTGTGTGTGGCAAAGTGCTACTGAGCGGTGTACCAGGGGCACGGCGAAAAGTTGTTGTACCATAGGCACGAGAAAAGTTGTTGTACCATAGGCACGAGAAAAGCTGTCGTACCAGGGGCACGGAGGAAAGTTGTTGTACCATAGGCACGAGAAAAGTTGTCGTACCATAGGCACGAGGAGAGTTTGTGTGGCAAAGTGCTACTGAGCGGTGTACCAGGGGCACGGCGAAAAGTTGTTGTACCATAGGCACGAGAAAAGTTGTCGTACCATAGGCACGAGAAAAGTTGTCGTACCATAGGTACGAGGAGTGTGTGTGTGGCAAAGTGCTACTGAGCGGTGTACCAGGGGCACGGCGAAAAGTTGTTGTACCATAGGCATGAGAAAAGTTGTCGTACCATAGGCACGAGGAAAGCTGTCGTACCAGGGGCACGGAGGAAAGTTGTTGTACCATAAGCACGAGAAAAGTTGTCGTACCATAGGCACGAGGAGAGTTTGTGTGGCAAAGTGCTACTGAGCGGTGTACCAGGGGCACGGCGAAAAGTTGTTGTACCATAGGCACGAGAAAAGTTGTCGTACCATAGGCACGGAGGAAAGTTGTTGTACCATAGGCACGAGAAAAGTTGTCGTACCATAGGCACGGAGGAAAGTTGTTGTACCATAGGCACGAGAAAAGTTGTCGTACCATAGGCACGAGAAAAGTTGTCGTACCATAGGCACAAGCAGTGCGTGCGTGCATGCGTGCGTGTGTGTGTGTGTGCGGCAGTTCTTCTGCGCAGTGTACCAGGGGCACATTTCAATGTGCTTTCTGGAGTACCAGGGGCACGAGGATTTTGCCAGTGGTGTTCTGCTTTGTTAGTGGGAGGGGGCTTAAGTGTGGGTCCCCGGGGCCTGCTGGAGGTCCAGGTCCATGCTAGATACGTGGTACAGGGTAACTGCAGGAGGGGGGGGGGGGGGGGGGTAATGTGGGTTCACGGGGCCTGCTGGAGGTCAAGGTCCATGCTGGATATGCGCTGGAGCGTAACTGCAAGTAAGGAAAGCTAGTGGGGGAGTAGAGCAGGGGAGTATGTGGGTCCCCAGGGCCTGCTGGAGGTCCAGGTCCATGCTAGATATGTGGCACAGGGTAACTGCAGGGGGGGGTAATGTGGGTCCACGGGGCCTGCTGGAAGCCAAGGTCCATGCTAGACATGTGGTACAGGGTAACTGCAGGGGGAAGGGGGGGGGGGGGGGGGTAATGTGGGTCCCCGGGGCCTGCTGGAGGTCAAGGTCCATGCTAGATACGTGGTACAGGGTAACTGCAGGAGGGGGGGGGGGGGGGTAATGTGGGTTCACGGGGCCTGCTGGAGGTCAAGGTCCATGCTGGATATGCGCTGGAGCGTAACTGCAAGTAAGGAAAGCTAGTGGGGGAGTAGAGCAGGGGAGTATGTGGGTCCCCAGGGCCTGCTGGAGGTCCAGGTCCATGCTAGA
>NC_140608.1:31362292-31364792 GCF_057381915.1 Diplotaxodon limnothrissa | reverse complement strand
ACATCTTTTTCGACCGTAAAGGGAGACAGGAGGCCGACTCACTGCCTCGGCTAAATGGAGAGGGAATTTCAGAAGGGCCAGGGCAAAAGCATGGACCTTTTCAGCTGTAAGGGAGGCAAGAGCAAGGTGTGATGTAGGTCCCCGGGGCCTGCTGGAGGTCCAGGTCCATGCCCGATGTGAGTAGCAGCAGGGCCAGCGCGCCCAGGAGCACATCTTTTTCGACCGTAAAGGGAGACAGGAGGCCGACTCACTGCCTCGGCTAAATGGAGAGGGAATTTCAGAAGGGCCAGGGCACAAGCATGGACCTTTTTCAGCTGTAAGGGAGGCAAGAGCAAGGTGTGATGTAGGTCCCCGGGGCCTGCTGGAGGTCCAGGTCCATGCCCGATGTGAGTAGCAGCAGGGCCAGCGCGCCCAGGAGCACATCTTTTTCGACCGTAAAGGGAGACAGGAGGCCGACTCACTGCCTCGGCTAAATGGAGAGGGAATTTCAGCAGGGCCAGGGCACAGGCATGGACCTTTTTCAGCTGTAAGGGAGGCAAGAGCAAGGTGCGATGTAGGTCCCCGGGGCCTGCTGGAGGTCCAGGTCCATGCCCGATGTGAGTAGCAGCAGGGCCAGCGCGCCCAGGAGCACATCTTTTTCGACCGTAAAGGAGAGAGGAGGCCGACTCTCTGCCTCGGCTAAATGGAGAGGGAATTTCAGCAGGGCCAGGGCACAGGCATGGACCTTTTTCAGCTGTAAGGGAGGCAAGAGCAAGGTGTGATGTAGGTCCCCGGGGCCTGCTGGAGGTCCAGGTCCATGCCCGATGTGAGTAGCAGCAGGGCCAGCGCGCCCAGGAGCACATCTTTTTCGACCGTAAAGGGAGACAGGAGGCCGACTCACTGCCTCGGCTAAATGGAGAGGGAATTTCAGCAGGGCCAGGGCACAGGCATGGACCTTTTTCAGCTGTAAGGGAGGCAAGAGCAAGGTGCGATGTAGGTCCCCGGGGCCTGTTGTCGTACCATAGGCACGAGTGGTGTGTGTGTGTGGCAAAGAGTTTCTGCGCAGTGTACCAGGGGCACGGGGAAAGGTTGTTGTACCATAGGCACGAGAAAAGTTGTCGTACCATAGGCACGAGAAAAGTTGTCGTACCATAGGCACGAGTGGTGTGTGTGTGTGGCAAAGTGCTACTGAGCGGTGTACCAGGGGCACGGCGAAAAGTTGTTGTACCATAGGCACGAGAAAAGTTGTTGTACCATAGGCACGAGAAAAGCTGTCGTACCAGGGGCACGGAGGAAAGTTGTTGTACCATAGGCACGAGAAAAGTTGTCGTACCATAGGCACGAGGAGAGTTTGTGTGGCAAAGTGCTACTGAGCGGTGTACCAGGGGCACGGCGAAAAGTTGTTGTACCATAGGCACGAGAAAAGTTGTCGTACCATAGGCACGAGAAAAGTTGTCGTACCATAGGTACGAGGAGTGTGTGTGTGGCAAAGTGCTACTGAGCGGTGTACCAGGGGCACGGCGAAAAGTTGTTGTACCATAGGCATGAGAAAAGTTGTCGTACCATAGGCACGAGGAAAGCTGTCGTACCAGGGGCACGGAGGAAAGTTGTTGTACCATAAGCACGAGAAAAGTTGTCGTACCATAGGCACGAGGAGAGTTTGTGTGGCAAAGTGCTACTGAGCGGTGTACCAGGGGCACGGCGAAAAGTTGTTGTACCATAGGCACGAGAAAAGTTGTCGTACCATAGGCACGGAGGAAAGTTGTTGTACCATAGGCACGAGAAAAGTTGTCGTACCATAGGCACGAGAAAAGTTGTCGTACCATAGGCACAAGCAGTGCGTGCGTGCGTGCGTGCGTGTGTGTGTGTGTGCGGCAGTTCTTCTGCGCAGTGTACCAGGGGCACATTTCAATGTGCTTTCTGGAGTACCAGGGGCACGAGGATTTTGCCAGTGGTGTTCTGCTTTGTTAGTGGGAGGGGGCTTAAGTGTGGGTCCCCGGGGCCTGCTGGAGGTCCAGGTCCATGCTAGATACGTGGTACAGGGTAACTGCAGGAGGGGGGGGGGGGGGGGGGGTAATGTGGGTTCACGGGGCCTGCTGGAGGTCAAGGTCCATGCTGGATATGCGCTGGAGCGTAACTGCAAGTAAGGAAAGCTAGTGGGGGAGTAGAGCAGGGGAGTATGTGGGTCCCCAGGGCCTGCTGGAGGTCCAGGTCCATGCTAGATATGTGGCACAGGGTAACTGCAGGGGGGGGTAATGTGGGTCCACGGGGCCTGCTGGAAGCCAAGGTCCATGCTAGACATGTGGTACAGGGTAACTGCAGGGGGAAGGGGGGGGGGGGGGGGGTAATGTGGGTCCCCGGGGCCTGCTGGAGGTCAAGGTCCATGCTAGATACGTGGTACAGGGTAACTGCAGGAGGGGGGGGGGGGGGGTAATGTGGGTTCACGGGGCCTGCTGGAGGTCAAGGTCCATGCTGGATATGCGCTGGAGCGTAACTGCAAGTAAGGAAAGCTAGTGGGGGA
>NC_140608.1:31353887-31354769 GCF_057381915.1 Diplotaxodon limnothrissa | reverse complement strand
CAACACGTACGCCCTGCCCGTGATCAGGTACCCTGCTGGGGTAATAGGCTGGCCAAAGGAGGAGATAGAAGCCACTGACATAAAGACAAGAAAGCTCCTTACCATGCATGTAGGGTTTCACCCCAAGTCCAGCACCCTGAGGCTGTACGCTAAGCGGAAGGAAGGGGGCCGGGGACTGGTGAGTATCAGCACCACAGTCCAGGATGAGACAACGAACATCCAAGAATACATTGGGAAGATGGCCCCAACTGACCGAGTGCTCAGTGAATACCTCAGGCAGCAGAAACCCAAGAAAGGGGAGGGAGACGAGGAACCATCATGGAAGGACAGGCCCCTGCACGGTATGTACCACCGGCAGATAGAGGAGGTTCCAATACCTTCTTGCTTTTTCTTTGTCCCCCAAAAAAGTTATGTACAAAATGAAGGAGAACAATGCTGGTCCGTACAAAGACAGACTTGATGAAAAGTCAAAGAAAAGATACGAGGAAAAATCAAAAGGAGTGAAAGGGTTAGACCCGTACGAGCACACAGAGTGGACAAAATACGTTAATGTGCTGCCCAACTTTCACCACGCTCATATTTATAATTATACGGTTCTTGGAGTGAGTGCATACACTCGTGAAATTTAGTAACTTCAGGTCACTGCAACAAGCCCAGGTACAGTTTACCGACGGATGGGTACAGGACCTTGAAATGCACCGCGTAGAACGAAAGACCATCGTACCTATCATAAGTTTACCAGTCTCACAAATCGTCTTCATAAATACACATTCGCTAACAGTTTATTAATAGGACCTTTACGCTCAACGGTAATTAATTAGTAGTGGAAATAATTTCTGGTACGCATTACAGAAATGTAGCAGTGACAATAATGCTGTAATC
>NC_140608.1:31330958-31333458 GCF_057381915.1 Diplotaxodon limnothrissa | reverse complement strand
CCCGGCCAGCGCTAGAGGCGAGCCTGCGGGCCGGAGGAGCTGACCGCCCGAAGGCGCCGGCGAAGGTGCCGGGCCCGGCGGCAGCCCTCTGATGGCAGGCCACGTTTGCCAGTCGATCGGGGTGGGAGGGAAGGCTGGCAGGCAGGTGGGCCGGAAGAGGAGGCTGCTGTGGCAGCAACTCGCTCTCTCGCGCCGTCCCAGTGCCGTCCGAGCGTTGCCGAGGGTGTCTGCTGACTTGCGCATCTTCAGACACCCGTCTCCCATAAATGACGGAGGGCACCTTTGCTACTCATTACCCTTAGACTGCTCAACTGGAGAGGGGAGAAAAAAAGGCCCTGGCCGAGGTGGTGAGTCGGCCTCCTCTCTCCCTCACGGTTGAAAAAGATGTGCTCCTGGCGCACTGGCCCTGCTGAAAATCTCTCTCCATTTGGCCGAGGCAGAGAGTCGGCCTCCTCTCTCCCTTACGGTCGAAAAAGATGTGCTGCTGTCGAACTGGCCATTACATCCTCACCTGATCTAGTCCCCCATTAGATACCCCCCCCCCCGCAGTTACCCCGTACCACATATCTAGCATGGACCTTGACCTCCAGCAGGCCCCGTGAACCCACATTACCCCCCCCCCCCCCTCCTGCAGTTACCCTGTACCACGTATCTAGCATGGACCTTGACCTCCAGCAGGCCCCGGGGACCCACATTACCCCCCCCCCCCCCCCCTTCCCCCTGCAGTTACCCTGTACCACATGTCTAGCATGGACCTTGGCTTCCAGCAGGCCCCGTGGACCCACATTACCCCCCCCTGCAGTTACCCTGTGCCACATATCTAGCATGGACCTGGACCTCCAGCAGGCCCTGGGGACCCACATACTCCCCTGCTCTACTCCCCCACTAGCTTTCCTTACTTGCAGTTACGCTCCAGCGCATATCCAGCATGGACCTTGACCTCCAGCAGGCCCCGTGAACCCACATTACCCCCCCCCCCCCCCCCCCCTCCTGCAGTTACCCTGTACCACGTATCTAGCATGGACCTGGACCTCCAGCAGGCCCCGGGGACCCACACTTAAGCCCCCTCCCACTAACAAAGCAGAACACCACTGGCAAAATCCTCGTGCCCCTGGTACTCCAGAAAGCACATTGAAATGTGCCCCTGGTACACTGCGCAGAAGAACTGCCGCACACACACACACACGCACGCACGCACGCACGCACTGCTTGTGCCTATGGTACGACAACTTTTCTCGTGCCTATGGTACGACAACTTTTCTCGTGCCTATGGTACAACAACTTTCCTCCGTGCCTATGGTACGACAACTTTTCTCGTGCCTATGGTACAACAACTTTTCGCCGTGCCCCTGGTACACCGCTCAGTAGCACTTTGCCACACACACACACACCACTCGTGCCTATGGTACGACAACTTTTCTCGTGCCTATGGTACAACAACTTTTCGCCGTGCCCCTGGTACACCGCTCAGTAGCACTTTGCCACACAAACTCTCCTCGTGCCTATGGTACGACAACTTTTCTCGTGCTTATGGTACAACAACTTTCCTCCGTGCCCCTGGTACGACAGCTTTCCTCGTGCCTATGGTACGACAACTTTTCTCATGCCTATGGTACAACAACTTTTCGCCGTGCCCCTGGTACACCGCTCAGTAGCACTTTGCCACACACACACTCCTCGTACCTATGGTACGACAACTTTTCTCGTGCCTATGGTACGACAACTTTTCTCGTGCCTATGGTACAACAACTTTTCGCCGTGCCCCTGGTACACCGCTCAGTAGCACTTTGCCACACAAACTCTCCTCGTGCCTATGGTACGACAACTTTTCTCGTGCCTATGGTACAACAACTTTCCTCCGTGCCCCTGGTACGACAGCTTTTCTCGTGCCTATGGTACAACAACTTTTCTCGTGCCTATGGTACAACAACTTTTCGCCGTGCCCCTGGTACACCGCTCAGTAGCACTTTGCCACACACACACACCACTCGTGCCTATGGTACGACAACTTTTCTCGTGCCTATGGTACGACAACTTTTCTCGTGCCTATGGTACAACAACCTTTCCCCGTGCCCCTGGTACACTGCGCAGAAACTCTTTGCCACACACACACACCACTCGTGCCTATGGTACGACAACAGGCCCCGGGGACCTACATCGCACCTTGCTCTTGCCTCCCTTACAGCTGAAAAAGGTCCATGCCTGTGCCCTGGCCCTGCTGAAATTCCCTCTCCATTTAGCCGAGGCAGTGAGTCGGCCTCCTGTCTCCCTTTACGGTCGAAAAAGATGTGCTCCTGGGCGCGCTGGCCCTGCTGCTACTCACATCGGGCATGGACCTGGACCTCCAGCAGGCCCCGGGGACCTACATCACACCTTGCTCTTGCCTCCCTTACAGCTGAAAAAGGTCCATGCCTGTGCCCTGGCCCTGCTGAAATTCCCTCTCCATTTAGCCGAGGCAGAGAGTCGGCCTCCTCTCTCCTTTACGGTCGAAAAAGATGTG
>NC_140608.1:31318458-31320958 GCF_057381915.1 Diplotaxodon limnothrissa | reverse complement strand
GAACCCACATTACCCCCCCCCCCCCCTCCTGCAGTTACCCTGTACCACGTATCTAGCATGGACCTTGACCTCCAGCAGGCCCCGGGGACCCACATTACCCCCCCCCCCCCCCCCCCTTCCCCCTGCAGTTACCCTGTACCACATGTCTAGCATGGACCTTGGCTTCCAGCAGGCCCCGTGGACCCACATTACCCCCCCCTGCAGTTACCCTGTGCCACATATCTAGCATGGACCTGGACCTCCAGCAGGCCCTGGGGACCCACATACTCCCCTGCTCTACTCCCCCACTAGCTTTCCTTACTTGCAGTTACGCTCCAGCGCATATCCAGCATGGACCTTGACCTCCAGCAGGCCCCGTGAACCCACATTACCCCCCCCCCCCCCCCCCCCCTCCTGCAGTTACCCTGTACCACGTATCTAGCATGGACCTGGACCTCCAGCAGGCCCCGGGGACCCACACTTAAGCCCCCTCCCACTAACAAAGCAGAACACCACTGGCAAAATCCTCGTGCCCCTGGTACTCCAGAAAGCACATTGAAATGTGCCCCTGGTACACTGCGCAGAAGAACTGCCGCACACACACACACACGCACGCACGCACGCACGCACTGCTTGTGCCTATGGTACGACAACTTTTCTCGTGCCTATGGTACGACAACTTTTCTCGTGCCTATGGTACAACAACTTTCCTCCGTGCCTATGGTACGACAACTTTTCTCGTGCCTATGGTACAACAACTTTTCGCCGTGCCCCTGGTACACCGCTCAGTAGCACTTTGCCACACACACACACACCACTCGTGCCTATGGTACGACAACTTTTCTCGTGCCTATGGTACAACAACTTTTCGCCGTGCCCCTGGTACACCGCTCAGTAGCACTTTGCCACACAAACTCTCCTCGTGCCTATGGTACGACAACTTTTCTCGTGCTTATGGTACAACAACTTTCCTCCGTGCCCCTGGTACGACAGCTTTCCTCGTGCCTATGGTACGACAACTTTTCTCATGCCTATGGTACAACAACTTTTCGCCGTGCCCCTGGTACACCGCTCAGTAGCACTTTGCCACACACACACTCCTCGTACCTATGGTACGACAACTTTTCTCGTGCCTATGGTACGACAACTTTTCTCGTGCCTATGGTACAACAACTTTTCGCCGTGCCCCTGGTACACCGCTCAGTAGCACTTTGCCACACAAACTCTCCTCGTGCCTATGGTACGACAACTTTTCTCGTGCCTATGGTACAACAACTTTCCTCCGTGCCCCTGGTACGACAGCTTTTCTCGTGCCTATGGTACAACAACTTTTCTCGTGCCTATGGTACAACAACTTTTCGCCGTGCCCCTGGTACACCGCTCAGTAGCACTTTGCCACACACACACACCACTCGTGCCTATGGTACGACAACTTTTCTCGTGCCTATGGTACGACAACTTTTCTCGTGCCTATGGTACAACAACCTTTCCCCGTGCCCCTGGTACACTGCGCAGAAACTCTTTGCCACACACACACACCACTCGTGCCTATGGTACGACAACAGGCCCCGGGGACCTACATCGCACCTTGCTCTTGCCTCCCTTACAGCTGAAAAAGGTCCATGCCTGTGCCCTGGCCCTGCTGAAATTCCCTCTCCATTTAGCCGAGGCAGTGAGTCGGCCTCCTGTCTCCCTTTACGGTCGAAAAAGATGTGCTCCTGGGCGCGCTGGCCCTGCTGCTACTCACATCGGGCATGGACCTGGACCTCCAGCAGGCCCCGGGGACCTACATCACACCTTGCTCTTGCCTCCCTTACAGCTGAAAAAGGTCCATGCCTGTGCCCTGGCCCTGCTGAAATTCCCTCTCCATTTAGCCGAGGCAGAGAGTCGGCCTCCTCTCTCCTTTACGGTCGAAAAAGATGTGCTCCTGGGCGCGCTGGCCCTGCTGCTACTCACATCGGGCATGGACCTGGACCTCCAGCAGGCCCCGGGGACCTACATCGCACCTTGCTCTTGCCTCCCTTACAGCTGAAAAAGGTCCATGCCTGTGCCCTGGCCCTGCTGAAATTCCCTCTCCATTTAGCCGAGGCAGTGAGTCGGCCTCCTGTCTCCCTTTACGGTCGAAAAAGATGTGCTCCTGGGCGCGCTGGCCCTGCTGCTACTCACATCGGGCATGGACCTGGACCTCCAGCAGGCCCCGGGGACCTACATCACACCTTGCTCTTGCCTCCCTTACAGCTGAAAAAGGTCCATGCTTGTGCCCTGGCCCTTCTGAAATTCCCTCTCCATTTAGCCGAGGCAGTGAGTCGGCCTCCTGTCTCCCTTTACGGTCGAAAAAGATGTGCTCCTGGGCGCGCTGGCCCTGCTGCTACTCACATCGGGCATGGACCTGGACCTCCAGCAGGCCCCGGGGACCTACATCACACCTTGCTCTTGCCTCCCTTACAGCTGAAAAGGTCCATGCTTTTGCCCTGGCCCTTCTGAAATTCCCTCTCCATTTAGCCGAGGCAGTGAGTCGGCC
>NC_140608.1:31308458-31310958 GCF_057381915.1 Diplotaxodon limnothrissa | reverse complement strand
CCCACATACTCCCCTGCTCTACTCCCCCACTAGCTTTCCTTACTTGCAGTTACGCTCCAGCGCATATCCAGCATGGACCTTGACCTCCAGCAGGCCCCGTGAACCCACATTACCCCCCCCCCCCCCCTCCTGCAGTTACCCTGTACCACGTATCTAGCATGGACCTTGACCTCCAGCAGGCCCCGGGGACCCACATTACCCCCCCCCCCCCCCCCTTCCCCCTGCAGTTACCCTGTACCACATGTCTAGCATGGACCTTGGCTTCCAGCAGGCCCCGTGGACCCACATTACCCCCCCCTGCAGTTACCCTGTGCCACATATCTAGCATGGACCTGGACCTCCAGCAGGCCCTGGGGACCCACATACTCCCCTGCTCTACTCCCCCACTAGCTTTCCTTACTTGCAGTTACGCTCCAGCGCATATCCAGCATGGACCTTGACCTCCAGCAGGCCCCGTGAACCCACATTACCCCCCCCCCCCCCCCCCTCCTGCAGTTACCCTGTACCACGTATCTAGCATGGACCTGGACCTCCAGCAGGCCCCGGGGACCCACACTTAAGCCCCCTCCCACTAACAAAGCAGAACACCACTGGCAAAATCCTCGTGCCCCTGGTACTCCAGAAAGCACATTGAAATGTGCCCCTGGTACACTGCGCAGAAGAACTGCCGCACACACACACACACGCACGCATGCACGCACGCACTGCTTGTGCCTATGGTACGACAACTTTTCTCGTGCCTATGGTACGACAACTTTTCTCGTGCCTATGGTACAACAACTTTCCTCCGTGCCTATGGTACGACAACTTTTCTCGTGCCTATGGTACAACAACTTTCCTCCGTGCCTATGGTACGACAACTTTTCTCGTGCCTATGGTACAACAACTTTTCGCCGTGCCCCTGGTACACCGCTCAGTAGCACTTTGCCACACAAACTCTCCTCGTGCCTATGGTACGACAACTTTTCTCGTGCTTATGGTACAACAACTTTCCTCCGTGCCCCTGGTACGACAGCTTTCCTCGTGCCTATGGTACGACAACTTTTCTCATGCCTATGGTACAACAACTTTTCGCCGTGCCCCTGGTACACCGCTCAGTAGCACTTTGCCACACACACACTCCTCGTACCTATGGTACGACAACTTTTCTCGTGCCTATGGTACGACAACTTTTCTCGTGCCTATGGTACAACAACTTTTCGCCGTGCCCCTGGTACACCGCTCAGTAGCACTTTGCCACACAAACTCTCCTCGTGCCTATGGTACGACAACTTTTCTCGTGCCTATGGTACAACAACTTTCCTCCGTGCCCCTGGTACGACAGCTTTTCTCGTGCCTATGGTACAACAACTTTTCTCGTGCCTATGGTACAACAACTTTTCGCCGTGCCCCTGGTACACCGCTCAGTAGCACTTTGCCACACACACACACCACTCGTGCCTATGGTACGACAACTTTTCTCGTGCCTATGGTACGACAACTTTTCTCGTGCCTATGGTACAACAACCTTTCCCCGTGCCCCTGGTACACTGCGCAGAAACTCTTTGCCACACACACACACCACTCGTGCCTATGGTACGACAACAGGCCCCGGGGACCTACATCGCACCTTGCTCTTGCCTCCCTTACAGCTGAAAAAGGTCCATGCCTGTGCCCTGGCCCTGCTGAAATTCCCTCTCCATTTAGCCGAGGCAGTGAGTCGGCCTCCTGTCTCCCTTTACGGTCGAAAAAGATGTGCTCCTGGGCGCGCTGGCCCTGCTGCTACTCACATCGGGCATGGACCTGGACCTCCAGCAGGCCCCGGGGACCTACATCACACCTTGCTCTTGCCTCCCTTACAGCTGAAAAAGGTCCATGCCTGTGCCCTGGCCCTGCTGAAATTCCCTCTCCATTTAGCCGAGGCAGAGAGTCGGCCTCCTCTCTCCTTTACGGTCGAAAAAGATGTGCTCCTGGGCGCGCTGGCCCTGCTGCTACTCACATCGGGCATGGACCTGGACCTCCAGCAGGCCCCGGGGACCTACATCGCACCTTGCTCTTGCCTCCCTTACAGCTGAAAAAGGTCCATGCCTGTGCCCTGGCCCTGCTGAAATTCCCTCTCCATTTAGCCGAGGCAGTGAGTCGGCCTCCTGTCTCCCTTTACGGTCGAAAAAGATGTGCTCCTGGGCGCGCTGGCCCTGCTGCTACTCACATCGGGCATGGACCTGGACCTCCAGCAGGCCCCGGGGACCTACATCACACCTTGCTCTTGCCTCCCTTACAGCTGAAAAAGGTCCATGCTTGTGCCCTGGCCCTTCTGAAATTCCCTCTCCATTTAGCCGAGGCAGTGAGTC
Organism: Diplotaxodon limnothrissa; assembly: GCF_057381915.1. Taxonomy (NCBI): domain Eukaryota; kingdom Metazoa; phylum Chordata; class Actinopteri; order Cichliformes; family Cichlidae; genus Diplotaxodon; species Diplotaxodon limnothrissa. The sequence goes on along the minus strand of NC_140608.1, from coordinate 31,308,628 downwards.
GGCCTCCTGTCTCCCTTTACGGTCGAAAAAGATGTGCTCCTGGGCGCGCTGGCCCTGCTGCTACTCACATCGGGCATGGACCTGGACCTCCAGCAGGCCCCGGGGACCTACATCACACCTTGCTCTTGCCTCCCTTACAGCTGAAAAGGTCCATGCTTTTGCCCTGGCCC